>NW_009207933.1:0-32673 GCF_000690835.1 Fulmarus glacialis
GGCAGGTGATGGTCCTTCCCTTGCTGAGGTGCCGGCCTCGCCTCTTGCAGCTGCCCGGAGTTTCTTCTCGTTGAGACAAGAGTTCTAGCTGTGGGAGCGCAAGGGCAGAACAGACTGCTCCGAGCCACAGGAGAGGGACAGAAGGGACTGCCAGCAAGATCTTCATCCCTGCAGCGCTGCTGCTAGAGTTAGAGAGAAACCTGCTGCCTCTCCTCTCTCTTTCTTTTGATCTCCTGGAGAGGAGAGGTGAGTTGTTGTCCTTCCCTCTTGTTGTACTGTAGCAGTGGAGAAAATAGGCTAGCTTGCAAGCTGCAGAACTTGTTCAGGATGGCTTCAAGCCCCAGCTGATTGCTTGGTTTATTTCACTTGAGAGTCAGCCCTGTGAAAAGGCCCACTGATGGAGGAAGAGACTAGCACCGTGTTAACTGCGCGGTTCTCTCTCCTTTGCTGCAGTGCCCACTTTCACCGCTGTCTCCTGCTCTGCCTGCTCCTGCTTTCAGCATGGTAAAGAAGAATACTATCCCCGATGGGTAAGTATCCCTCACACTAAGCAAGAGGCAGGAGCGGGCACAATCCTGCCCACAGAAAAGGGGCACTGACTGCCCCAGGCGCTTTCTTGACACAAGCATCTTCACCAGCTACAGCCAGGTAAGGTAGGTATCTTCTCCAAGAGAGGAACAACACAGCCCTTCATCCCCCAGGTGAGTATAATGCTCCAGCCTGTCTGTGAACACTTATCCTTCATCAGCCAAACACAGTCCCTTCTTCCTAACCTTCTCACACCCAGGTGTATACTTACTGGGGAAATGGGAGAGTAGTCCATCCTTCTGACTACTCAGATGTTTGCTACCAGGAGTCAGGGAATAGCTGATAAGATGGGAGCAGGTGGTTGCATGCATGTGATCAAGGAATATATTCATGGCTTCAGGTCCAGAAGCATTCTGCGTTTTTGTTTTTAACAAGAGGACAACAAAAATGTTTTATTGGCAAAAATAATAATAAAAAACCCAAATGCACTATACAGGCTTTCCTATGACTTGATTGGGAGTGCATATGGAGACCGTAGAAAGATCTCATTTAAAACAGATATAGTTCTATTCTCCAGCTCTACTGAAAAAAAAAAAACAAACAAAAAAAAAACACCCCAGAAAAAAGAATAAGTCCAAGTTTAAAAGTTTAGCCCACGTGTTACTGCTGACATCAGTACAAACTTCTTGGATAGGAGGGTGTGCTGAGATACAAAGGCACACTGTAATGGGACAATAACTTGCACTTTATATATTGTTTGAGGAAAGGTTGATGTTATCCTGGGTTTAGGGGAAGTGTTAAATAAGTTTATTAAGAAAATTCTTAGGAGAAGCAATAAAATACAAAAAGCTTGATTTCCTGCAAAATATGTTGGCTTAAAAGCAATCAATAGAAATAAAAGATGAACAAAATTTTAAAAATATCTTCAAGAAACTTTGAAGCTTTTTTCATAGCTGACAAACTTAGGGATTAAAATTAGAATAAAATTTAAGAAAAGCTATTTAAGCATGTCTTTCTCTGAAAGTTTCTATGAAATTTCAGTTAAAAGTTGGACAAAATTGAGCTAAAGTGGGTTAGGTTTGCAAGCAGTAATGCAGAAAGCATGAAAGAATAACTGTCCTCCTTGTTTCTCCATACTTGGAAATTATTACTAAAACTTTGAGAATCGGGTGCTCATTTCTCCCTTCTTTTTCCCCCTGGCATTTGAACTGGAGCAGCTTTCAGGCTACGTACATTTCTTCTCTTATGTATGGAAGGAGCAGTCGACTGTACTTTTGGCTTCTATGATTGGAAACTAATACCTGTGTATCTTTCAAGGAGAGAAACATCTACTGTGGAGTAATTGGTTATAAAGTTAGTGTTACCATCTGACAAAGCTCATGAAACTGAAGTGCTTTGAGCTTCTCCAGATACTTACTTTTTGATACTATTAACAAATCAGGCTAGACATCCACAGTATTGAGTTTGGCAGTAAAGGAGTTTTAAGGAATTGTCAGTCTCCCAATCTCATGCAGCAGTATACTGATGTCATCTTTGTGCTAGCACAGCACGTTGTAGTTCTTCACTGTGAATTAGTTTAGTACACCAGGAAGAAAAAAGCAGTCAACCCTGGAAGAGGACTTAAGGAAATCCAATTTTAACTTAGGTGATCCTGCACATGCAATTTGGCCCCAGAAATAGTTGTTGGCAGAAGTGAGATTGTGGTACACTATAGCATAAGGGCCAGTCTAGACGGTAGCATACTATGGAAGTATATCACAGTATTGTAATAGCAATAAATCTGACAGTAACTGTTTTGTTTTTAATGATACTGCAGGAGAAACACTAGTAGATAAACAGAAGAAAATCACACTACATACAGACCTTTTCTGAGATTGTCTTTCTGTTACTGCCTCAGTTCTTTATACAGTTCTTAATGGTTTTAATCCAAATTCCATTATGCTAATTAAAGCAATACAATAAACTTAAGGTTTCAGTTAAGTTATAAGTAGCGAGGAATAGTGCAACTAAACACAAAATGGTGATTTTTTTTTTTTAACTGGTCAGCTAATTACTATGACCTTTCACAATACTGTGTCTGCAGTATAATTAAAGTTGCCTTTATGTAAGGGTTGTACTATAGCACTGCACGACCATGCTAGGTATCAGCACTTTGAGTGTACTCAGCACCTGAAGTAATATTAAAGTGGTATTAATTGCCAGTGTTGCCTGTGGATCTGCGCTGTCAGTCTTGTACCTTGTTCTTCTTGGCGCACTCTTGTTCTTGTGTCCCTGTCACTCAGCCCTAGGCCTGAATGTTTGATCTGATGCTATTTGCACAGTCTTTGCTCCAGCAGTGAGAGGAAGAGGTGGACTGGAAGTAAGACTTCCTGTATTCCTTCAGAGCAAAAAGCGTTTCTCCCTTTTCCCAGTAATATCTTGGAGCAGAGCAAAGGTGTACAGTGTCCATTGCAGTCTCAGTCCTAGAAGTTGGTGCTGGAGAAGTAATTTTGTAATGAAGTAAGCCATCAATATAAGAGAGGGATTCAAGTGTTCTCTTGCACTGCAGTTTCCACCATGTAGTCAAGTTCTGGTTCTTCACTGTGTCTGAAATGCTATTGTCCTTCAATAGTTGCATATTGTAATATTTTAGTGGAGAACCAGCCAGTAAAAGGAGTTCAAGTTACATAATACAGAGTCATAAAATACTATGATGTTTTTACAGATTTATACATGTTTGTGCATAAGCATTCAAAATCCTACTGTGGGTATAATTTCATAAATTCAGGTTTAGTTCTGAAGAACATCTGCAGACATATCACCTTCTTGCATGTTTTCCTTAAATACGTATTAAAAAATACCAGGAGTGGGATCTCTTTTTTGTAAGGACAAAGCCGAATTATTTCTTCCTAAGCACCGTAAACATACTTGTTTAACGGAATTGTTTCTGTGCAGACTTAAAAGCATCAGCATTTTCATTTAGACAGGAATGTTGACGTCTATGGCATAACTGATTGTGCATGTTCAAGGGTGGATGGGAGAGAAGGGTTACCATAAGGTGAGAGTTTATTTGTGAAGTAAAAGTGCTTCATACCATCAGGCATAGAACGTTTGCATTTAAAAATGTGGGATGGAGAAAAATTACTTCTTATAATACCTGAGTAACGATAACACTGCTGTAAGACTTGAAGGCCCATATTTTGTGTTACAGTACAGCACAACAAGTACAAAGCTATGCAATTACTTGCTGACATGATAAGGAAACTTTTCTCCCATGCTTTACATCCACAGTATTTTTTTACAAGCTATGACTTATTTGTATCCCACTTGCAGGGGTTGAACGAAAGCAAACTGAGAAATCTATGTAGTAACAGATGATTAAGAGCTCTATTCCCTCCTTTCCGCTTTGAATCTGTTCAGTATGTGTTCTGTCTTGACAGTGTGTCATGGTCTTTGTAGGGCTATCTTTTCTTCAACAGAATAGTATTGAATCTGGTGTCATGGAGGTATGGAAGCCACTTGGAAAATAAAGCTGTGTATCATAATATCATGCAGTACCAGTAACCAAAAAAAGGAGAAGAGGTTCCAAGTGGTATTTTCTAAATGATCTTGCTACAGCTGACAGTATTTCAGACTTGAGTTTCCCTAGAGTTACAATAACTATCCTTTTTGAGTGTTTTGGAATTCACTTTCCCAGGTAAGTTCTAAACTTATAACTGCTTCATAATCATAGATGTTAATGAGGGGCTCCAGAATTGTAGAAACCCTTGAATTGGTAAGCATAGCTTCAGATACTGCTCTCTGAACTTACTTCTCCACCCACTGTAGCTTTTGAGTAATGCCTACCTATTTACACTGTTTTACTAACAGTGATTTTTAACTATTAGATTAAAATAATTCTGAATTGATGCCTTGAGTTCAGTATGTTTCTCTTACTCTGGAATACTGGAACACGTTATTGCTGAAATGAATGTTACACATGGAAATGTAAGATAAGAGACCTTACCTCCTTTTAGACTTAAGGTTGTTTTTTCTGTCAAAAATACCATAATTACTCTGTAGAGGTATTATGGTATAGAGATTTTTTTTTTCTTTTTTTTTTTTTTTAGCATATGCTAATGTAAACATCAGTTTCATAGGCTATCTAAAGTGGGTTTAGGCTTCAGAAAAGACCAACGAGTTCTAACTGTTTTGCCATAAAGAACTTGTAGGGTATCCTTTGACAGTTTGCTGTGCTCTGTATTTGTATATAACTCTGTCACTATCTGGATCTGACAGGATCTGACAAACTGAAGACATGAAACTTTCAAATTATTTCCAATTCAGTGTTTCCATCGTATTGTACCTATGAATTTAGTAGCTTTCTTGTCTAGCTTGCCATTAAAAACATACGTAATATCTTTATATGAAATGTAATATTTTTCTTAAAAAAAATCACAGAAGAAAATAAATAGTAAGGTATCCATCTGTTTAAATGATTGAGTATGAATTACGTACAGCTGCATATTTTATCTGCTCCAGTTAAAACTTTTAGTAGAGCCAGGTGTGGAACACACAGTTTTCTCATATTTTAGTTTAACATTTCTGTTAAGGGGATATAGTAGCTATAATTTCCAGTATAATTTTCAAGTTTTGGAATTGATTCATAGTAAGATTTACTTTAACAACTACAAATTATGCTCATATCAAATGAATAAAGTTTTCTTAACTAGATTTCAAAATTGTGTTGAATAATTACAGATATTACTGATATTTACAATCTGTGCTGTTTTGCAGTTCATTGATATGTAGTTTTGTATAAAAACTTACATAAACATCTTTGCTATCACTTTTTTTTTAATAGCAAGATTTATGCAAAATATAGCTATTATAATGTTCTTTGCTTGGATTATTATCTTGGTATTCAACATACCTTTGAGCTTAACTAAAGAGGCTTTAGGATGAATACTAAATTTTGCCTTACTCAAATTTACTGTAAGCTTATCTTTATCACGGGCATTTCTATAATGTCTTCTGTTGTCCCACTTGAAGCTGGAGGTTGCTTCTGCTGATGATCCTCAGTTGATTGGTCTTGGAGCTGATTGTTTTTTATTTCTAAGTTTGTTGCTGTTTGTTTTTTTTTTTTTGTCCTCAAACAGAGACCATTTCACTGATTGCTGCTGTTACAAAGCATATTGCTGCTAGGTTCTTGGGTTAATCTAGATCACATATCTTGTAAACTTTTACTAGGATGCATGAAGCTAGTTTCTTCTCTGTTGTTTTACTGAATATCTCTGAATTTTTTAGGTTAAATAAAAACACAATAAAACATGCTTGCTTTTCATTTAAATTAAATTGGATAAGCAGAGTAATATATTCTCATGTAAACTAGACTTAGAAACCTCTATCAGATTAGCTGACTAGAGTCTGTAGTATCAATAACAATTGTATTTACTTATTTAACTGGAAGCCATTCAAGCCATTCAAGCATAAGCCATTCAATCGATGTTAGTTAGGAAGTGATTAAACAAAACATGATAGGGAAGTGGGAACTGCAAAAGCTAGATAGTTAAATAATGGGTTAATTTATATGTTTTGTTGACTTTCAGGTCTTGATCTGCATATAGTCCATGGATTGTTTACCTGTTTGAAAACTTAGAAAAATAAAGCTGCAATTGAAAATGTATCATGTGTGCGCAATATGTCACTTTTTATTTAAGTGCTGTTCTCTCTTGAGTATTTAATTTCAATCTGCTGGTTTTAATTTGAGATAATTTTTAGTTCTGCAGTAGTATGCTGAAATTTCCTTTTTAAATATCATTTTAAAGATAATGTGGAAGACATACCCTTTATATTTTCTGATGAAGAGTGCCTTCTGCTCATTTTGTACCATAGAGCTGTCAGCAGCTTTTGAATTCCTTGCTGACTTTGCAGATTTTTTTCTGGGAAGATTTAAATGGCTTTGATCATTTCTTATTGGCTCATAATTGCTCCTATTTATGATAATCATGGTAGATTTCCACTCATAGTTTTCCAAGAGAAAGCAGGTTAAAAAAGATCTGAGTTTCTAATTTATGGCATCTTTTAAATTGTCTTACTACATAAGATAATTGGTCTCTTGTGGTTGGGATTTTTTTACTTCTGCCTTCCTTTAGAATGTTTCTAAACATGTATATGTGAATAAGGCTGGCTATCAAATTAAATCCTACTTTTGTAAAGCATTTTGTACATTTTATTGGTAGAGGTAACGCCAAAGAGTAATTGAACTCAGTTGAAGAAAAAATACGGTATTCTTTTTTGTTTTATTCCCATGGCAGCATTTGCAGCACTAGTTTCTATATCTCTAGGTACAGCCCATTTTTTCTATTTGGAAGTTTAAGAGCAAAAGCAGGAAGAGTATTTCTTTGTTTTAAATAAAGACATGTAATTTCCAGAGTTATTAAAATTAGCAAGAGGCAGGAGCTGGTATTAAACCTGACTTCATCATTAATTTTAACTGTAGTTCAGATTAAATATACATCTAAATACGGTTCACACCATTTAGTACCTTTCTAAGATGAAGTGAATGAGATAAAATTAAACTACGCACAGGGTGGATTTCACAGTTTTTCTGTAGGTTTTGTTTCTTTTTTTTTAACTGAGCACTTCTTGCAACTAAGATATTTCATTATGTTGTGGGGTTTGTTAGCTTCGGTAATGTTTACACTGTCCATTTACACTGTTTATGATCTTAATTGATTCATATACAATTTATTTATCTTAAACTAGGACAAATGGAGCATAGTCTCAGATTTTTGTTTTTGTTTTTTACAACTGGTGTACAACTACCAGACTCCAAAGTTTACAAGCTTGAAAATTCACTGGGGAAGACTTCTCAAGTTAGAACACTTTTCTTCTATAATACACGATATGTAATTTTTTGAGCAATGCTTTTCAAACTACGGTGATTGAGAATGTGCTCTTTTTTTCCCTGTATGCTAAGCGAATACATGAAGTAGGAGACTGTTTTTATTCCCTCATGGCAATTATCAGGTACAAAGTTCCTGCAATAATTTAGAATTTAGTAAAAGGTGATTTAATTTAAATCTTGGTGATTTAATCTCTAGCTTGCCCTTATACCTTTTCACCTTGTATCTGTCTTCTAAGTGACAGCTGTTTGCAACAGCCTTCCTAATGATAAGTTGTTATTATTACTCTCTTGTTATTTCATTTGTTATCCATTCAACTAAGCATACGTACGTCTACATTGTGAGCCTCAATCTGTTCGTCAGCTCATGATGGAGACGGAAAAAGATAAGTTAGTGCTAAAGACACTGATGTAGTAGATTGTTACCTGATTTGTTAGTATCAATTATGCTTCCGGTCACCATGCTGTAAGTGTTTCCTTTGTTACTTCCAAGCATCTATGAATGGTAATACTATCACAAGTATAATTATGGATATTTCATTGAGAGTTTTGCCAGCCAACATGTAGTTTTTGATATGGTCCAATATGGGAATTGTGAACAAAGCGAAATACTCAGTGGTTAGAATATTTTAAAATAGAGTATTCAGTTTATTTCATAAATGATGTGGTTTTATGGAAATCAGAAAGGAATCTAGAAGCTGTTGGATGCTTCCTTTAAAGGGAGAGATTAATTTAAATATTAATTCAGAAAATTGTAAGTGAATGGGCACCAGTGTTAAAGAATCTTATGAAAATGTTTTGTATTTTAATAGTTGAGGTACAAGCTGAAAATGCAAAAAGGCTATGTAGATTTTAAGTCATCCAGCTGCATCTTCTGAGGTCATAGAGATAATCTGTCCTCACATGAGGAGAAGAAATAAAAGTGCTAAATTTAGTAAGTTACTTCTTAGAAGGTAAAATCGATCTGCTGACTAACTTGTTTTCCTCTTCAGATAAAGCTTTTCATACTTTCTAAAAAAATGAAATCTCTGAAATGTGATACATAAGTTTTTTCAGTACAATGTAGAATTTGTGAATACCAGTTCTTTGTGGTTTTGGAATTACTAGTATTTTGAGTGTTGTAACAAATCTTCATATTAGTAGGTGATTTTTGTTAGGTTTTGGTGTGATGGAATATTCTCTGTATTTTTCAAAGTACCAAGAGAAAGTGCAGTCAAGAATGTTTCTTTGAAAAAGTAGCATATTACAAAGTAAACACATTTGCAAAATCTAGAAGCTTTGTATTTTTAATATTAAACTTTGCATTTCATTGTCAATTAAATGATTGATGCGAGCATATGACAACTTTTTTTTTCCCACCAACTATAAAATAAGAATACTTTTTTACCTGTTGAACCATACTCATCTGCTTTGCTTTATATGGTCCTACTTGTTTGTAAATGCTGTCCTACCATTTTGAGGGGAAGAAGAAGGAAGGAAAGAGACTGTTTTCAAATGTCCTGATGATACATTGAAACCACTTCATGGAATAATTGCAGATTTGAGGACATAATTCTACTGTATGATAAGAGCAATCATGCACATTATCTCTAAGAAGTATTTTCTTTATGGTAGTGGTCTATGGAGAATAAAGATTTGTTTTATTATGGCTCCTGACTTTAGACTTGCAAACAATAAAAATTTTTATTCGAATATATAATAACAAATTTTTACAGTTATTCTAAAAAGATCTTAGTTTCTTGGTGAAACAGGCAGGTTACTAATGGAAGATGGATTTTTAAAAAGATTTTAGTTATCTATCAGGATTTAATTGGTCCTTTTATCAAACTCGTGCACATCCATTAGATTATGTGGTCAAGGAATTTTAGGAACTATTGGATCCTGCTGTTTGGAAATCTAAATCTTAATTTATTACGCTAGTAGCTGCATGGCCTACCATAGAAAAAAAGATAACCATCATATCTTTCTGCTTGGAGAAGTTTGAAATAACTATTATATTCAAACTGTGTGAAGTATGGCACCAGATTTGCCCGATATTTGTAAGATACTTCACATAATTTGAAATAACTTCACAAAATTTGAAATAACTATTATTATAATTTTAAAGGAGCATAATTTTTTATGTGCTTTGTTTTAACAAAGTCTTAATCCTAAGAGGAAATTTTTTTTTTCTTTTTTCTCAGAAGTTTTACATGAAGCTGCGGGTGTCTTCTGTTGAATCATGTCATTTGAAAATACTTAAAAATAAATATTTGTTTCATTACAGATGGCGGAGTTTGACACCAGTTGGACAGCCTATACCAGGAACTAGATTTATTGCATTCAAAGTACCTTTAAAAGGGGTATGTATAAAAAGTAACTACAGATTGGCTCTATTAGATGCAGTGCAAAAGTAATGAAGAATAGCATGAATATTCATGCAAACTTCAGGAAAGTTTTATGAAAGAATAATTTATTCAGATTTAGCCGTTCCAGTCATCTACTAGTGGCTTTTTTACATAATATTCTATATTTTTTCTCTTTCTTTTAAAATTTGTATTTGGTATTACTCTTTTTATTTATCTTTTAAAAATCATAAAAGCTCTAACCAATCAGCACAATTAATTTAATCACTATTAAGTGGTTTAAACTCATTATCTTATTTAACATCTTTTCATGACTGTTGTAAGAAAATCAGATGGAAGGGGTTATGATATGAATAACAATCTAGGCAGTGTAAGCCAAAATATAATTTTAGGGAAATCAAGCACTCATTAAAGGATACCAGCCACTGCAGTACTTTTAAAATTACAGATTCAGATTACCAATTTCATAAGCAAATAGCTTCAGTGATCTGGAGGAATGCAGTATATTTAAAAAATAAGTCTTCATAGATTTCTTTTACTGATGTGTTAGTACTTCCTTTAGATTCTTACTAACATGGATTGCCATCTTAATCTATTAAATACACTGCGTCAGATCTTTTAATTCTTTGTGACAATACAAAATGTGGAGGTTGTCTTTTTTAGACTCTTCAGTTCTTTGGTGGATTCAGGCATAGGGCAAATTAGGGCAAATAGGGCAAATTTGTCCTTTTGTATAAATTAACATAAGTGCTGTGTAAATTAACTCTTATCAGTCCTTGCTTCAGATACACAGGAAATAAAAGTTTCTAACCTCTTTTAAAGTTCAGTGGCTAGACATGACCTTAGCAGTTACGAGTAAATATTCTATCTAAGCTGTAGTCTACAGATTACACTCTAGTACTCACATACAAAAAATTTGGTTCTTTGGGTATATTTGCGCCCATTACATTTTCAGTCACCATTCAGTTCACTTTTATTAGCAATGACTGAAGTGGAGTGCTTGCAGGGTTGATTCCTGCAGCTGCTTTTACAGCTTTAGTATGATGGTTTGGTTCCTTTGACACCAAGGATCTCATACTTGACATTGGTTATGTTCTCCATGGTACTGATGGATAGTACAACAGCCATGTGTCTTTCTACCAAAGACAGCCAGTGGACAGATCTAGCAGTGAATATAAAATTCAGTAGATTTATAATTAGCTTCTTTGCTATTCAGGTATTTGAGAGAGGATTTTTTGCGTCATCAGCTCCTGTAATTCTGTTTGCTCCAGCACCAGTTTTTTGCATGGATGCACTATTCTAGGCAGGATTTGTCCAGTGTGTGTATTTCCAGTTCCCTGTCACTCCAGATTTCAGAGGAAGATACTTCATTGCTAACAATACTCTTGCCCTGTAGCTCCTGTGATAGTCTAGAAGGAGCTCCGCCAGAGATCATAAAAAGGGCAGACGTTCTCGGAGAACCTTTATAGCAATATATCACAAGTAGGCACTCTACTTCAGTGTGTTGCTCACTTTCAGTCCTACTGATCTCACTGGGGCACAGATCCCTCTTCTGTGAAGCTGTCTTTGAACTTGGCCAGATGGAAAGTCTGGTACCCAAGAAAGCAAAATCTGTAATATTTCTGTCCCTTCAGTTTGTTCAGTCTCAACTATGCAAGATACAGAAATGACAAGTCTGCCAGAAACTGTGTGCTTGAAGGTTATGGAGTTTGTGGCAGAATACACATAAAATGCATAACTGGCTAAACTGTGATGTCTTTGCAAAGAAGGTGGAGGTCAGTAAATCTGTCTGGAAACGCTGAAGGCCTGATTGGTCATAGTCTTGTCAGAAGTCCTATTATTAAATTGATGGAACAGACCTCTTAAATATGCAGCAGTTTCCTTCTTTGCTACCTATTAGGAAATTGATGATTGGTGATTTCACCCAAAGGGAGAAAGCATATTTTCAGTATTTCAAGACTCAAGGGTTATTGGTTTAGCAGAAGATGTGCTGCTAGTAAAAGCTTTAAGGTCATGGATTTACTTGGAAGGGTTTTTTGTCCTTCCAGATCATCATTGTAATGCTAACATTGTAGTATAGTAAGGACTGGGCGAGTTCTTTCCCATGCCATAGAAAGATTTTAGAATTGATACAGATTTCTCACAATCTCAGAGCCCAATTAAACACCTAAATACTCAGCAGGAGTTTTTCAGAAAATTCCAAATAGTCTTTCAAAACATAGTCTTTCATAATACATTTAACTGTTTACTCAATCAAGCGATATGTTTAGAGATACCTTATTTTTGTAAATTGTATTCCACCTGAGTTTGTGTGGCTTCACATAGTAAAAGAGAAAATTCTTTAATGTTCTGCATTAGACCTTTTGCAGATTCACTGTTGTCACCTTGAAGTTAGTAAGTTCAGTTTCAGATTTTACTAAAAGTTACTGCTGAATAGTGGTGAGATCACTGACTCTTGTTCGTTTTGTTTGAACCTCAACAATCTCCACTGTTTTTTCAGCAGTGCACCAGTATCTGAAATACATAGGACTGAATACTTCTATATGCTTTCTGCCCTATTCTTTTTAGCTCAAGCTTCCTAATCACATATCAGCTTTGATAGGACTGTCCTACTGTTTATTCTTTAATTTGGTTTCCTGTCTCTGTTTTCAGACTCGAGATAAGTGCTTGCTAGCATCTTAGATTATAATCCGTACAGTCAAAAGAAGGAATGGTTAGTTACCCTATAGCATCTGTGGTTCTAAGAGGTATGTGGTCTGTGGCTGCCTTCCTTTCCATTAGTTCTGAGTCCAGTCTGCTTGAATTTCTTGTTGACAAAGGAACTGAGAGGTGGTTGAGGCTGCTGCATCTTTTGCCACTGTATTTATTGGTTGTGGCTGAGCCTGTGTCAAAAGGCTCTCACAATGGACAAGCGCACTATTCAGAGAAAATCCAGTCTTGCGTATTTGAGGCATTTTCATACCTAGAGTGAAGAACACATTTCAAAAAACACAGCTACAATAGGGTGAGTAAACATTTTTCCCACTGTTTCTGTCAAATGAAATTAATTATTCATTACCCACCAACATGCAGCTTGCTTAGTCACCGTATTTTAGTCTTATTTAATATTTCCCAGTGCTAAATGACATGCAAGTACACTCTGCCAAGAGATGAAGCAGGGATAAAAATGTCTGCACAACATTTGTGGGGAGAAAGTTAAAACCTTTAGAAGAAATGAACTCTTGTATCACAACTTCTAATGTTTTATGTGAAATACACTGTTAATTTTGTGTTATTGTGCAGGACAAAGTATGTTTGGGGGAAAGGGGATTGTGGTGTTTTACTTTTTTCTGATGTTTAGTTACTTAAATATCAGTATATACATGCTGCATTTTGCAGGATTTTTGTGTCTATCAAATTAGTGCTTATTTTAATAATGTTTGTTAACGTACGAGTGGAAGTTCTCACACATTTTCTTGCATTTTCATCAGAATAGGAATACACAAATTCTTGCTTTCTCTTTATTTGGTTGCTTTTCTTCTTTTATCCGTATAATATATAGACATGGTTCTGACACTGTAAATATTCCCTTTTGAATACTGATGTTTCCTAGTCCTAATTAAAACAGCTGAATATTACAAATGTCATGTTATTAGAACTTAAAAAGAAAATCTTTCTTTTCCATTTTCCTTGTAGGCAATTAACCAGAGGCTTACCCCAACCCAGAAATTTACACCAAAAGACTTAATTGCTGCAATGAAAGCCCTAAATGTGGAGCTTGGATTAATTATTGATTTAACATATACCACACGATACTATGAAGTTAAGGTAATATAAGCGTAATAACAAAATAAATCAGTTACTGCAACCTTTCTTTTAAAGTATTTACGCATTTGCTTACCTTGAATTGGAATAAACAAGTGAGCCATCTAGACTTACTTGGTGTCTACAATAGAAACTAAATGCTTTATCACAGAGGAAGTAACCCCTTCTCCCAGCTAGTTGCATTTGTCGCTTATTTGTATTATGGTAACTGAGAGTAATGGATACAGACTTCAGTGCCAGGCACCGCAGAAAAGATGCAGAAGACTTACAGTCTGTGCACTGAAGACATTCTCAATTATTCCTAGGATCTTTTTTTACTGATCTTTAGTGGAATCCACTAAGAAAGTGTACATTTTTAAACTACTTCATTAATTTCAAATTTTTTACCAGTATGGTGCAAACAATTGTGCTTAATCAGCCTCCTATTGAAAAGGAGAATAAATAGCAATGTGATAACTGAATGTTAGTCTTTGAATGTACATGGGCTGTAAGCATTAAGAGGATGAATATGTGAGTGTATATATATGATTGTGGGTGGGAGGAACAAATATTGCTAACGTAAAATGGGTTAGAATGGAATTACAAGAATCTGGTCTCTTTAGTTAATGTGCTGCCTTATTAGCAGGGATAAATAAGTCTTCTGTAGAAACTGTTTGAGATCAGGTCTTTAAAGTGGAGATGTAAATGGTAGTTTCTGAGAGTGTATCTCTCTAGAATTGTGTCAAAATTGTTTCCAGTTTCTACTCGGGATTTGAACTACTATTTTACATTGGCATTATGTTAGATACTGCTTAAGGGTTTTCACTGATGCAAGACTTCAATAATTTTTACCTTTTTCTTTTTCTTTTTGTTGCTAGGATTTACCTAAAAGTGTGCAGTATAAGAAACTTTATACTGTTGGACTTGAAGTCCCCGATAATGCTACTATCCTACAGTTCAAAAAATGGGTCAGAAAATTCCTATGGGAAAATGCGGGAAATGGTAAATATCAGCATCTAATGCTGTAAAAAAACCAAAAATTTTATTTAACCGTATAATTTATTAATTTCAATAGATATTTAAGGCACAAGGGATCTTAGACTTTCCACTTTACTATCACAATAAGATACATTATGTGAAGCACTACATATCTTTTTTGCATTCAAAACATGTCTTTTTCAAAAATGACTAGTAACTTAAATGCCCTTCCTAATAGTATTATACCTGTATTTGCGTTATGTGTCAAAGCGACTGCAACAAGGCTTTCATGTGTCTGACCCAAGTTGTCTACCATCGGCTTAGTGTTGTAGCTGCCAGCCCTTTATGGATGTTCTAAATAGCACAAGGTTTCTCTGATGGCACTAGGCACTGATACGTGTGAGCAACTTAAGTCCGTTTAGTCTGACGTAGTAGTTTTTTGATTTATGAGACCGTTACTGCCCTCATATCCTAGCAATTCTTAAAAATCATATTACAGACACAGTGTCAATGTTTCCGCAGTGTGGATCTGCTGCTGTTTTAGTGTTTATGCGATAGCACAGTTCTTGCTGAGATGGTATAAGGTGCTTTTTGCAAAAATAAATTTGCCACAGCCTGTTTGCAGCTTTTACCTTCTCACTTTTTTTGCTAGTGATTCTTTGTAGGCAGATTTTAACTGTTTGTCTATCCAATATTGGAGGACCATTCCTTCAAGCCTTTTCATGTTATTTGCTGTGGTTACTTTGGCATTTTCTGTGAGAAAGTAGAGATATTAATTGCCCAAGTGCGTACAGTTTTTGCTGCAGAGCATAACCGTGGTTTTGCTGTGGATGGTCAACTCTGTTTTGTGAAAGAGCTCTGACCTAAATCTCAGGTATGAGAGCCTGAATTAGAAGTGCTGGGAAAATTAAAAGAGGTAGCCTTTGTTGTTGCTCAGGAAGTTAGTGTATAAGTTCTTCCTTTGCTCTTTTTCAGCTTAGGGAAATTACTTGGAAATTATTAGTTTTCTTCTGGTTTTGATCTAGTGATTTTTCATGTGACAAAGAATAGTCTGTATTCAAATCTAATTATTTCTGATTCTCAGAATTGAGAGAATCAATTCCTAATTTGTTACTGGATAAAGACCTGCAGTTCCAGCTAGTAAGACCATTTGGCAGGGCTTAACTTCAGAGTTGGGAGAACTTTCATTTTTATATTAACTTACTCATCGTAACTTGCCCTCTGTTTTAGATTACCCCTAAAATTTCTCAGGATTGTTCTTACATACAATTTTTGAGAATTTGGGTTTTTTTAGTGTCTGAATTGTTAGGACACCAACTTATAATAAACTTACATGGCAATGTGCCTGTCTTGTTCTGTGGCAAACAGTTATATTTTACCTCATTCAAAAATTTATCAAAGGCCCATTTCAAAGACTGTCAGTACTTTGTCTCTGCCACAACTTTGTTCTTCTAATGATTAAAGTTTTTCGTCTAAAATCTAGTCTAAAACTCTCAATTGGTTAATATAATTTATTCTTATGCTAACTTTGCCCTTAAGTATTGTTGTTCTCCATGCCCGTTATTATATTCAGTATCTCAAATTTGGTTTTACAGACTAAATAAGACAAGCTTCCTAGGTCCCTTCTCATAAGTTTTTTTGTGACCATCATAGTAGCTCTTTCTATACATATTTCAATTTTTTTTTTTCATTAAATATGGGTAATTAGAATTGTATGGAATAGTCTGGATGAGTGCCTTGCATGACCATATTAGTGTTTCCCTGTTTCTGTTGGAGATACCTGATTTGAAACACCCTAATAGCAGTAAGTTATTCTGCTTTTTAGCCTTTAGCTGATTAGTATAACCTTTCCAAAAAAGACAAGATTTCTTTAGAGATTACCGGTTCCCATTAGAGTGCTTCTTTTCTCCATGCATAAATTCCTCATTTCTATGGTTCATCCCAGTAATGATCCAAATTTTTAGTCCAGTTAAATGAACTCTTCTAGTAATGTATTTCATACTCCTGGACACTAGAGCTACTATGTTTATTTTCTCCTTTTTGTAAGTTTTAGAAGAATCTGTAAATTTTACATATGCTTGTTTAGATTTGCTTTCAAGAACATATTATATTCTTTTTCTCCTGTTACTGCAGTGCTGGCTGAGGCCAGCCGCTCTACCTGTCATCACTCCTCTTTCTTTTTTCCTACGTTCTGCAGAGTTAATCTCAATCTTCACAGGTTTGGAAGTAGTGAGCTAACTGCTACTAGAGATCCAGCATGAAGAGGACAAAGTCTGGATGTATCTGTACTTTTACAGGCGTGACAGTATAATTTTGTAAATAGCAAGCATTATTTATCATTACTTTGCTAGAAAAGTACAGCTTTTTTTTTTTTGTCTTGCACTAATTTTTTAGTAATTTCATTTTCTGAACTATTAAAGACTGTGTTTTCCTTTTTGATAGAGAAACTCATTGGCGTTCACTGTACTAATGGAATTAATAGAACTGGCTACCTTATATGTAGGTAAGGGTTGTATAAAACCAGAAATCATTGTTCACAAAAGATAGTGTCCTTATATTAATCTGTAATCCCTTTGGGAAAATAATCTAATCATATTTTTCTTCAGATATCTTATAGATGTTGAAGGCTGGGATCCAGAGGCAGCCATCCAAGGTATTTATACAGTTTGAACTAAGGCACATGTTGGGTTGTAGTTCACGATTACTACAATTGTATTCACAAATACTACAATTCTATTTTAGTATCCTTAGAGTTATTTCATGTGCTGGCTTCCATAGAAGATTTTCTCTGACTGTTGAATCTATTCCAGGCAAGCCTTGAGCATTAGGAAATTGTCAGCATAGTAGGAGTATGTTTTAGCTGCTTAAAATCTTTTTTTTTCCTTTTGCTTTGAAGGGTTTTCAGTCATAGGTTGCTACCACTACTAGTTTCAGTTGTTTAAAAAAATGCTGCAATATTGCCAGCCTGCTGAAGTGTTTAATACCAAGTTAGAATTGTTTCAAATTCAGCATCTCATGGTGAACAGAAACTTGCCTTTCACGTTTTTGTGGCTCAGTTTGAGCACATTTCATTAGACTTGTATCTTTTTTTCTTTAGCTTTTGGTGATGCTAGAGGTCATCGCATGGATGGTCTTGTGTATCTCGCAGATCTCAGAACACAACCAATGAGAAGGTAAACAGAAGCTTTTAGTTGTATGGTTAAGAGTTTCCAGTATGTCTACTAGTATTTTGAAAAATTCACTTCCAGTCATAAGCCAACATTAACCCCCTCTTAAACATTTAATATGCAACTACATAAATATTGTAAGACTTCTGATATGAATAACATGAAGTGCAGTGTACTTCCTTTGTTCATCTTTTGAATTTATATGGTTCAAAAAATTTTTTTAATCTGACATCTACTATTGAACATTGGTGTGGTTTTATCGTACTATGACAAGTGTATTGAGCCTGTATTCTGATTATAAGCTGAAAGGAGCCACTGCAAAGATTTCTTTATAAACTCTATAATCTGCCTGCTGTTGTTGGCATGGTAGAATCAGATGCTTAAAAAAAAGTACGACAGTTTTAGGAATAAAAAAGTATGGGAAAGTGGAAGATTGTTCTCAACTCCTCTGTTCATAGTAGTTTTACCCCTGGTGTGTAAGAATTTTACGCTTACCATATTCACCTAAGAATAGCTAAGCTTTACATCTTCCTAAATTATTTGTGCCAATGATATCTTGTAGCAGTAAATTGATTTTAAAATAATACCTGACTGATTTGCATCTTTTTAGTTTATTTGAATGCCCTTTTTTTTACTGATATCATTGTTTTATAATCTGTGCATGATTAACTTAGTCCTGTGACAGATTTTTGAATTGGTATGGTGCTTGTCTCACCTCCTTTAGGGTGTTGTTCCAAGCTTACGAAGTTTAGGTATTCTTTTTGCTTTCCCTGCAGCCCTTCCCCAAATAAATTTACAAGATTAAAATTTGCTAAGTTACAAATGTCTGTAAATTTAACTTAACATACAAAAATTTCTGTCATTCTAAACTGAAGAATTTTATGGAGGTTTTTTTCTCTCTCAATGGTATGTTTTAAAAAAGGAAGCTTATGTGAGATGTTTTTGTTCTTCTCAGTAATCTTGGAATGGATGTATGGGATTCAGATGAAGATATTATTCCCCCACCACATGCAATGGAAGGACCTGTAGAGCGAAAAGATTTTCAGGGGTAATAGCCTGAAACATGGAATTAAAAGCCAAAAAACCCACACCGTGGGAAAGATAATTGTTTCTTATTGAAAACACTATAGATACTCTAATTTAAAAGAGATTTTATGTATATAGCCTACTCGTGCAAAATATATTTACCGAATTTACAGCTGTGGGATGCTTGATGCCAGAAACTAACACAGCTGTAAAGAGATGAAACAGTGAAAAGATAAGGGAAAGAAAGGGAATATGTGCTATTAGAAGTCCGTAAGTAATTAGTTCACTTGGAAAAATTTAAAGTTTTACTTTGCCTGTCCTCCTTTATTATTCTACAGTAATTTGCAATTATTTTTCATTAATTTGGAATCACTGGTTTTGCCTGTTTAACAAGCACTATAGAATTACAATTGAATGTTTGTCACAGCTTCTACTATGACACTGAAAGTTTTGTAATCTTACTTACAGTTTGGATTCTTAGTAGCTTTGATACCTATATATTTGCAATGTCTTTCATATTAATTCTTAGTTAAAAAAACTTGTTTTCATTAATGACTTGTAGCACTTATGATGTTCTATTTAAGACAAAAACTTCTTTACAGGTCTGGGAAAAGATTAAGAATTTATGATGACCACTCTCACAATGATTTGCAAGGACAGATACAGTTGAGAGATTTTGATTTCATTAATAAGGGACCTGGACAAAGACGAAGACCATTTCATGACCATCAGACTCAGGATGATTTAAGAGCACCAAAGCAGATGAGAAATTGGGACTACAATAGGGGACCAGGACAGAGGCGAAGACTCTTTCCTGATCACCAGTTTTATGATGATTATGAAGAAGACATGGAGCTGAAGGATCTAGACTTCAGTAACAAGGGATCTGGACAAAGGTTGAGACCTTTTCATGGACACCAGTTTCATGATGATTTACAGGCAGAGAGACAATCGAGGGACATTGAATTTAACAGAAGCCATGGACAAAGGCAGAGATCTTTTCCTGAGCATCCATCTCAGAATGATTTGCAGGAAGACAGGCAGTCAAAGGATTATGATTTTAGTAGCAGGGGCCGAGGTCAGAGACGAAGACCGTTCCATGACCACCAATCTCATGATGAATTTCAGACTCAGATACAGTTGAAAGAGTTAGAATGTGTCAGCAAAAGTCCTGGCCAAAGACTGAGATCTTTCCATGACTATCAGTCACATGATGACTTACAGCCACAGATGCAATTGGGAGATTTTGAATTTGTTAATAGGGGTCGTGGGCAAAGGTTGAGACCTTTCAATGATCACCAGCCTCGCAATGACTTACAAACAGGGATGCAACTGAAAGATTATGATAATAAAGGTCCTGGACAAAGGCGTAGACCTTTTCATGACCATCAGCTTTATGATGACTTACAGGAACAGACTCAGTTAAAAGATTTTGATTATGTCAATAAAGGGCATGGACAAAGGCCAAGACCTTTTCATGATCATCCAGGTCACGATGACTTGCCACATGAATGGTGTTCAGACAGGTAAAGCATCCTTGAGCTGTAAGACCAGAATTAGAGAATAGAAGTGTAAACCTCCGCACTTTTAAATTAAATTTCAAATTAATTTATTTTTTAAAAATAAATTAATTTTAAATCAATTAATCATCCTTTTAAAATCATATATAAATGATCAGTTAATTAACTCTTTTTATTTTGGTTTATGGAAGAGTTTGATTGTAAGCTGGAGTGTTGCAGCTTTGAATGCCAATGTTCCTAAATCAGAAGGTTGTGCTTCTTTAAATTAAAGCTTATGTGTTTCCTTTACCTTTTCAGAGTCAGCTTGAAAGAAAACTCTTTGTCCCACTTTGTTTTGTCTAGAAACTTACATTTTAAAAAGCAATCCTCAAGAAAGAAGATGATACGAAATTTTATTTATGCCCTCAGCCAGAGATAAACAGTAATGCTACAAGAAAGTTTGATTTGCATTCATTTATTCCACGAGTCAATAATTTGTTAGAAATCCCTTTGCTTCTGAACTTGCATCATATTCTCCCAAATACATATCACTTACTAGTAAACCTATTCGATTCTGGCATAATATTTCAAAATATTTTTAATATTTCAGAACGTATTTTCAGTTATTTGTTGGGCTAGTAAAGTTCAATTTAATCTCTTCCATTGTACAGCTGAAACAGAGGATATTATATCATTACAATGAAGCCTACCAGTTTAAGGTGTTAATACAATTGAGAGTTTTTATTAAACTTCTAAGTAAATTTTAATTAAAAGTAAAAATATTTTTATCTCATTTGATAAACGCATATTTTTCAAAAGCTTACAGCCATTTGTACTCTTCTTAACATGCGATTCTTTTGGTTATTTGCAGAAGTCAATCTTTTTCTTCCCATGAAAATGTACCAGACCCTCATTTCTCCTCATCTCCTTCACTTCACAGAGATTATGGGTCTGATAATGATGACTTTCACAGAAGTTATAGGTAAATATCAGATTTCATACATTGTTTTCTGACTTATCTTTGTACTGTTACTCCCCCAGTTTCCCAGCTAAAAAAAAAAAAAAAAATGAACTGCACAGGGTAAAAATTGATGTTAATATTTTTGCTTAAATGCAGTTTAAACCATTGAATCTGAACACTGAACAAATAATGTGACTGATTTGCTGTCCATCTACATTGAGTTTGAGTGTGATTATGAAATGATTTGAGAATCCCTGACATAAGTCATTGACATGACAAGCACAGTTCAAGCTAATGTACTACAAAATATGAAAATCTATTGTCAGTAAGCAAAAAAGCAAAACACAGATGCTATATTTAACTCTTAACTGCTGTCTACAACAAGCTAATGAAGTTTACTGTGAGGGATGGTCAGACACTGAAACAGGTTGCCCAGAGCAGCTATGAAATCCCCATCCTTTGAGTTACTCGGAACTCAGCTGGACATGGCCATGCACAAACTCATCTAATTAGACCTACTTTGAGCCGGTGGCCCTAGGTACTTCTAGAGATCCTTTCCAGTCTAAATTAATCTATGGTTCAGTGAGGGAGAAGATTTTAAAATTACAAAAATTGTTCTGAATTGGCTTTATACACCACTTATTTTACAAAGTAAGGAAGGTACTTGAGAGTAAAGAGAATCCAAAACAAAAAGTATATATATCGTAGATGCATTTTTAGATCCTTCCTTATGTATTTTGTAGGAGAGTGATTCTTCTATTGCAGAAGAATTAATAATTAAAATATTTGGAGATATAAATCCAAAGTATATTATTGCCTGTTGAGACTACGTACTAGAGAACTACTATTACATATTATTCACAAAAATGAAAACATGGGCTTAGGAACAAAAATGGCCCCTAGGTAGAGAAACCCTCAGTAAACAGGGAATTTTAATTAGAAACAACACTTGAAACAAAACATCTTCTAGTAGAATTACATACTATAAAGAGCTGTAATTTTAATCACTAGAGCTGAAAAATTAATGCATCATCCAGTAGAGAGGATTTTAATTTTAGGGGGTAAAAACAAGAATGAGGTTCTGAATTGTTCTTTCAAGGTTACACAAGTTTAATTTCTAATGGTGGCCACCAACAATAAATCAACTGTTTTATTTCTAAGGATTTCACTGTTCATATTTGTTCTTCTTACAGTAATCGACCAAATTGTCCGGAAGACAATAGGAGAATGCATCCCTCGGATGAATTTAATAGAGGGAAAAACAGATTCGCACCATATTCTTCACGAACAATGCATGCATCTTCATCTGTACACCAAGAAGATAGTTCAATAGACTATGAAAGAAAACCTTTTCAAGGTGAAAATACCAGAGAGATGGAACAAAGTAAAAGATTACCAGTTGTAACAGTTGATTACAATTATGGTCTGCCGTTAGATTATGGACCTGAAGAGGAAGAGAGAACACATTATGATTTACCTCCAAGAGACCACTACAACTGGAACTGAATAAAAAGGACAACGTTTGTTCAGCTTAGACTTACTTTTACCCATTTTACTTTGTATGTGGACCAATTTTTTTTTTTTTTTAACAAATTAGGAAAACACAAATTTCAGTAGTAGAGAACTGGTCTCTACTGTAAGATTAGCTTCTACTGATGTTTGGTTCTTTAAATTTATTAGGGTGTATTTGGTAAGTGTAGTTGGAGACAAGGTCTCAGTACACATGGAATTAAAGTAGTCCTTCCTTTTAGTGAAATTGGAACACTGTACCTTAAAACAAACAACTTTCTGAGTGATTGTAGTTTTGTCTTTTGTTTTACGTTTCTTTAGAATATATGTAATTCCCAGATGCAAGAGTCATAATAAACTACTGCACTATCAGGTAGATAAGCATTGAGATTATAGAAAAAATACTGTGAAACGAATGAAGCAAAGTTATGTCCACTTCATCCTTTAATTTGAAAATAGAAGTTTGAATTATCGCTAACAGTCTCTGCAGCACTGCAGTTTAATTCCAGATATTTTCTGTACCATCAACTGAACTGACCTAGTTGCACTCTTTTTCATAGCAGAATTTTTCCCAGATTGCTAAGAACATGGAAAAATTCCATGAGTTTGAATACTCTAAATGTCAAACTTGCTTTTCAGTAATCTGAATATCCCGTCCTGATTGTATATTTTTTCCTGATCCCATAGGTTATATATGTTTCAGAATAGCCCAGTGCAGGTAAATTTCACAATTTTCTCAGCAACACATCCAAATGAGGTAGCTCATGTATCATCAGCTTACCTGTCTCAAGTGGCCAAGATCACTGGTGTCTATATAGTTACACCTCCCTGTTTGTTAGTCATATCTGTCTTACTCTCCAGTTCTATTTTCTACTAGTTTCTTTCTACAGCACAGCAGAATAATGTAATCAGAATAGAAGAATAACCTCTTCAGGTAAGTTACCTTTAAGAGTATTGGATGGTCTCCTCTGAATTGCCACTTCAAGGGTTCTCAAGAAGGTAGTGGAACAAACAGTAACTAAATTCCGGCAGCTGCACAGTAGCACCAACAGCTCCTAATATGGATAAACAAATCTTAGTTCATAGGATGGAAAACAGTATTAATGTAATACTTGGGTAAATTAAAAAAATGTACATTTTTCATTATTATTAAATTTTCATAAATTAGTATTTTTAAAAGGCATCACAGTGAATAAGGATAGACCACGATATTAAAATAAACAATTAAAATTAATGCTAGATACTTAAGTCATGCTGTTAAGAAACTGCCTTAAAAGGAGCATGGCTGTAAAGCGTAAAGCAAGAGGGTGTAGGTATATACTAGAAAACTGGAAAAAAAAAAAAAAAAAAAAAAAGTGTTCATAGCCAGAACCCACAGAGCTTTTTTGCCTTTTAACTAGCAGCATAAAACCCAGATTTCTGAATTCATGGTTCTATAGCTGCTAAATAAGGACTAGATTTGAGAAGTGTGGAGCATCTGGCAACTCCTGTTGTTTTGTGACATATGCACTAAGTTCCCAAAATCAAAGGATTCTGTGGATATAAATTCAAACTGCAAATGCTTCATTGCCTTTGCAACTGGTAGAACAATTTTGGCTTTGTTCCTTGTACAAAGTAAATAGTTTTCTCGTTTTCACAGCAGCTAGTCAATTGTATTTCCCATTAAATCTCTGATTGTGAGCCTCATTCGTGTGGTCTCGGGAATGAAGCTCTCTATATATAAACTGGTTGTGGAACTGAGCACTAAATGTTAAGAAAAGGCATTTGTTCCTTCACTTGCCTTTTTTTTTTTTTTTTTTTTTTTTAATGAGGGGCAAGCTGAGAGCTGAGAATCTTTATCTAGGCTTCTTTATTTGGAAGTGAGGAAGATCTGCAACTTGGGCTACTATATTGCTGGATTCTTTAAAAAAACATCATCAAAACTCTTCCTGGTATTCTGCAGCAGGGAGCCAAGAATTAGGGACTGGTATTACAATCATTTGGGGTTTTTTTTAATACGATGTATGTGGTATTCATAAAGTGAATAAAGAGCAAACATTTGTCCTTCATATTTTTGTCTTTGAGTTTGAATCATGTTTTTTTAGGATTGACATGAC
Source organism: Fulmarus glacialis (assembly GCF_000690835.1). Classification (NCBI taxonomy): domain Eukaryota; kingdom Metazoa; phylum Chordata; class Aves; order Procellariiformes; family Procellariidae; genus Fulmarus; species Fulmarus glacialis. Next base: position 24,758 of record NW_009207933.1, read on the forward strand.
CCTACAGTCAATCCTTTGTTACTTCAGACTGGGGGTGCTAGGACTCCCTGGACACATGAAAAGCTGGTGCACTGGAAAGCCCAGTGCAAAGAGAAACGTGGCATAAGGCGTTAGGATCAGCACTAGCTGTTACCAGTCCTTGGTCAGTTCCTGCAGGACCCTTTAACGGTTTAGATACAAACAGATGGTATAATTCCTGTTATCTGACAAAATAAACATCACTTTCGTAACTATGTTGGATTCCTCTTTTCAAGCAAAATTAATAGACACGATGTTTCCACAAATGGCTTTGAGATGACTATATGAAAATAGCCCCGCCCTCCCCGAATTTAGGATAAGGCTTTCTGCCCTGTTATTCCGAATGGAATTAGGCAGAGCTAAGCCCACATAATACATTACAAATCGTTACTGACATTTATGTCAAATTCCACAGCTGAGTCATCACTGCATATTCACATCTGTAGTATTCAATTACTAATTGATCCACATGGTGAAGAATTAAATTAAATGAAATAAAATGCTTCTTGATTTTTAACGGAATATTGTATTACAGTGGCACTCATTTAAAAAAAAAAATTACACAAAAAAACCCCAACATTTTCTCTTATTTATTTCACAGTTCTACAAAAATGTCATAAAATCTTGCTGGCCTTCTTTGTGTATGTTCTCAGCAAACCTAAAAATAGCTGTTGTTCCATCGAATAGCAATAAAAAGCAAGACTGGATGGACAGTGTTGGTTTCCCACTGCCCTGAGTGCGAAATCTTGTAGAAAAACACCAGGATACAGAAAATCAAGAGGTAGCACAAAATTATTTGAAGGAGTTTTAAGAGTTTTAATATATATAACTATTGAAGTCTGAACTCACAGAAAACTTCTTTCTCTGTTGCTGTCCTGAAGTCATGATTTAATTGGAGGCCTGACTTTTATCGGGTGGTGAAGCCATGGGGCCAGCTCGCCCTGAGGTATGATCATACTGAGTTGGGAAATGCTCAGGTGGTTCCTGAAAAGTAGTGGGAGAAAGTTCGAATGGGCTCTATGCAGAAGGCTGATTCCCAAGAAGGGCTTGGGAAAAAGAGAGGTCAGCTCCAGCAGAAAACTAGAACACAGGGAGACGATGACTAAATTTATACGTAGAAATCTGCATTACATGTACAGCTAATTCAGTTCTGCATGTGAAGAATAAAGTTACCTAAAAAAGGGCTAGAAAGCTTTGCATGTGACTTTTTCTCTCAGCTGGGCCAAAAGGTAAGTGACCTACAAGGAGCCCCAAGTACGATTAGGATCTTTTCCTGTTTATTTGCATCTAAAGTAACTGCTAGCAAGCTGCAGACTTTTTTTCATGTGCAAAAGTGATCAGTGATGTGTTACGATTCAAATCTGGGGTGCACTGCTACAACCAGTGTGCCAGGACCAGCGGCTAAATGACCTGAGCACTAGCTTCTGAAGATCAGTTCCTTCTTAAGATGTCTCACATGAGGCATCCAGAAATGCAGACACCCAAACATTGTTTGTGGTTTAGAATCTGCTTAGTGCTGGGGAAAGAAGGAATGTATTCCCTGGGTTCAGCAAGGGGATATGAATTCCTGGCCACTGTGAACAGCAGTTTATTTAAAACGTGTGTGCAAACAAAAAGCAATAGCTTCCATTCTCTTATCAACCACTAGTGTTTGCTTCCTCTCCAGGCTGACTCTTACTCGCTCCAGTCGTCAGTGGACCGTGCTTTACTGGTTCCAGTGGACAGTAATTCCCAAACATGCAGATCCCTTTCTTCTTCTTGCGGGGAGTCAGAAAAAACAGATGACAAAAAAAATCAGGTGAGGAGGCAACTTGGTTCTCCTTCCTCCTGAGGTGAGAAGACAGTAGGGGGAAAGGGGGGAGGACAGGAAGAAAAAAATTTAAAAAATGAAGGAGGAGGGAAAACAAAAACTAAAACGTCAGGGGGAAAGAAAGAAATATGCAAAAGATGCAAGTGTAAAAAGCTGGCGAAAGATTACTGGGTATAAAAAGAGGGCACATGCTGGAAGAGGAGATCCTGGCAACTTCTTATCTGGGTCTTCTAAGCTGTGCCTGTGGCTCTCTGTGAGCGCCATGCTGATGTAAATAACAGTTATCAAAAAAATACAGGAGCATTCAGACTTCTAATCCTGCAATAAAGTCACCCGGGAACTTAAAACTAATTAAGGCTTCCCTTTAAGCTTTAAATCTAGCGTATGTATAGTATAATATCCTGAAGATACTCCCTCCAGAATCCAATGAGAATTTCAGACAATCAAGAAACTACTCCACAAATCTGTCTCATACATTGAAAACAAGCTAGGTTTTTACTGGCTATTACTGTACCCATCACACAAAACTTACAGTTATGAATTAGTTAAAGTGTAACAAACAAATCTGAACTGCCTCTGTAAGAAGTAAAACAAGCAAGTCAATGCAGAGGCATACTGAAAGCAGGAGGCATTTTCTTCCTTTATGAGGAACATTCACGACTGAATGTTCCACAAAGGGAGATGAAAGAGCCCCCAAGATAGATAAACTTAAAAGTTGACACAGATGAGGATGATCATCATGCAGTTCTTCAGTGGACCTCTTCTAACTTTACTTTGCAAGTTATACTACCAAACAAAAGTCTATACAGCAGAATGAACCCTTTAAGGCGAAGATAAGAGAGTGAAAGCTATTGTTGAAATCTGCTAATCACATCTCAGTCCATCTTTGGGGTGTATTCACATGTTCAGGAATGCACATAGTAAATAAAAGGAAGAAAGTATAAACTGGCATTGCAAAGTGAATGCTACAGCTGATTCATCCTTGTCTACACACCACAGATGAAAAATGGGACCACAATATCATGGTATCTACATCATGTTGGACCTATTTAATATCAATTCTGGTACATGGTGAATGGTAAATTCTGATTTTCAAAAGTTACACACCAGAAGTCTTTAACAGGCCTAAAATATATTCTGAGAAAGTGTTTACAAATTAAAAGAAAAACATTAATTGTTTTCTATCATTTAATATATTAGTTATAATAAAATATAGAGAGAGCAAAGGATATATTCACCCAACTGGTTTTTAAATCTAATTTAAACTCATTAACTGTAGCAGAACTTGTGACGATGGCCACAGATTAGCCTTCTTTTCTATCTTTGAAAAGCAACAGCTTTTGGAAAGAGCTGGACTAGATGTGAAACCTCTGGCCCTGTTTATTCAGCATTATAGTGTGTTTCTGAATCCTTATGTCCCTGATGACCGAGGTGCTTTTCTATTTATGCTCTCTGTATTCAGTTTGTGCACACTGGAATTATATGCACTTTTTTTTTTTCCAAACTGCACAGGCTAATGTCCCTCTTGCCTTAGCTCATGAAAAAAGAACAATCTGACTACTGAAATTAAATAAAGAAAAAAAACTTACAGCCACACAAGCTTAAATAATAGAAGAACTTAATAAAAGGTCTCTACTTGTTTCTCTCATGTTATTTTCATGTTGCATTTTTCCACAGGCCTATGTAGAAAGACCTGCAGATTTATAGGAAGAGTTTGACCTCATTATTTCCATTTTTCTGTCTCTAACTGTCGCTCATTTTTGCCTGTTACCTTGATCCAAAAAAACCCACTTAGATACTTGACAGGAGCTTTTCTCTCCTTCAGTCTTTTTCTGGATATGAAATATTAAATGAATTTTTATATAGGTATGTATATGTATGTATAAATATGTATATGTATATGTGCATTATAAGTCTATATAAAAATTTCTGTATATAAATGGACATCTCTGCCCTCCTAAATATCAGTGAAAGATTAGTATAAAGATGCAATTGTCTATGTGAGTTACTATTGTTAATCTCCTAATACTTCAGAGTTCATAAGCTAGATTTAGTGAATGTACATACACTTCAGTCACTTTCTTGACATAGAAGTGGCATAGCTACTAATAATACCCTGCAGAGAGAGGTCAAAAGAGAGAGGAATTAAATGTAGACATAAAAGTTATTTTGGAAAAAAGAACAACTGTATGAAATGGATGTCCTAAAAAACATGCCACAGGAACAATAAACTACCCAAACTAGAAAATACTTATTTAAATCAGGGGCATGGATAACAGCTAGACAAAACTAAGGAACTTCCAGTTTTTATACATAAAGTGTGTCCAAAGAATATCAGTAATTTAAATCTTAATCTGTTATAAAATAGGGTGGAAAGTAGAGCTGAGTTAGAAAATGAGAAGTTTGAGATCATGGAACTAAATGCTGGAGAAATTACAGGCCATGGCTAACAAAAACGAGGTGGTTGTACAACCTTGGCCAACAAGGCTGATCAGTTGTACAGAATGTCTGTTTATAATGGAGATAATGGAGATGGGCAAGGAGCACCACTTCTGAACAAGTCCATGCAATCTCATGAGATAAAATCCCTGGGAACAGAAGATCGCAAAAGAGAATCACAAGTTTTCTCTCTATATTTGTCATATCAGGAGCCTCTCTTTCAGGAAAATTGTCCTGAATGTACAATGTTAAATATGATCAAAGGTAATGAAATCTAATGCGATAATTATACAGCTCTGGTGACATTTGGAACCTTTTAGATGTTGGTGATTTTCACTAAATGATTGTTATTACAATCCTGTTTGATGTTGAGAAATTGGAGCCCATCAAACTTTTTGCAAATGTTGCTATTCTGTGTTGTGGCTGGCAGTGCCTTCGCCCTGATTTGTCTCAGAATACAGCATTTCACTGGTATCTCTGAGGTGCTTTTTGGACTACGAGAACTATCAGTCAGCATCCAGCCTCCAGCCACCATCATTTATGGTGAAGAACTTAAAAGGAAGACCATGTAAAAGTTCCCACTTTTTAAGGAGGCTTTCAAGAAGGTTATGCAGCTAGTCAAAAATTTCCTTGGAGTAAAAATGAGACAATTAAAAGCATGCGAGTTGGCATGGAAACTAGTGAAGCTTAGATGATAAAAAATAAATACACCTTTAAATAAAACTAAGCAGAATAGCAATAAAAAGTATGAATTAGCAAGAAATGAGATTATTCAGGAAAAAAAAAATCCTTCAGCAATCAGAAATCTGATTTTAGTGACACCAGCAAAAAGGGGCCTAACCTACAGAGATAAAATGTAAAATAAACACTAGGAAGATTAAATAATACTTGAAGAAGAAACAGTTAAATATATAAAAATAAGTAAGAGTTTTAAAGTATGTTACAAATAACCTACAAGATAACTGGTTAGTTTGCAGACCTCAGAACAGAAAGCATCATTAAGAAATACACGTTGCAAAGAACCTGCACAATTTACCTGCATAAGATCATAACACATAAATTTATCTCAGAGCAACTTTTCCCTAGATACTCAAAATGATGATAGTGATTAAGACACCAGCAGAGAAGATGTCTGAACAAACTGCTAAGCAGGGACAAGCTGCTAAGACTAGCTTCAGACAGATTTTCAAGGGAATTTAGAAATCAAGTAAGACAGCCACTAAAATACATGCAAACTATTATGAAAATGATCTTTTTTACCAGACTAGGAGGTATCAAATGTTATACCTACAGGTTGGTGTGATCCTAAGCAATACAAACCTACAAACCTTCAGGACACAAAAATTAACTGGAAAAATAAAACTAGAAGACTAGAACATGTAGAAGATTATGGCATGTCAGGTCTAATCAGGAGGGTTCCACCAGGAGAACTGTGCCTCTGTCATCTACTATTTGCACAGCTGTAGCACTTGGGGACGGCACTATTTTTTCCCTAGGCTCTGTAGGCATACATAGTAAGTAATAAAACTGCAGTTGCTATGAATCTGCAGACTAAGCAGTAACAGTTCACAGGTGGACACACTTGGCAGGAAGAGGAAAACAAAATAAAAATAATTGAAATCAATGCAGGAAGTAATGATCATAACATACCAACTTACTGGAAATTATTGAGTTTTATCTAATTTAGGAACAGGTTTGAGAGTATACTGGCACACAGCAGATTTGCAGGGGGGATTCTTTTAACATATACGAAAAGAAACAGGAGAAAATATATGGCTACACCTTGAAAAATGGGTCAAAAGAAAACAAATCTGCAAAAAAGGATTGGTATGACTTACGGAGCAGGTGAACAGATGCATGGACAAAGAATAATTTGTTTTCATAGAGTGTAAGAAAAGGACTGAGCGGAAGATACAAGTGAACAGTTAAGTAACGATGTGCTTTACGAAAACGTCACATCAAAACACAAAAATACATGGTGTAAAACTTGAATGAATTGTGTTTCAGTCCAGAATGCCTGCTATTAGGTAAATAACAGATCATTCTTTCTGTCTTTTGCAGATTGTTCTGCTTGGACTGCAGTTTATTATCATTTCAGCAAGTACTGGGTGCATAAGACCCACCACCGATATTTTCCTGCACTTATTTTTATCAGGTAGGATAACCCCTCTGGAGGTTCAAAACAAATTTTATTGCATATTTGATGGGCACTCTGCCTTGACTGCTATTAAAACAATGCACAAGATGTTTTTAAGGAGCCTAAGAGGAAATAGAGTGTTAGAATGGGAAATAGCACCTGAGGGTCATTTCAGTAACGTCCACAGCAGGACAGGATGGCTGCTGATTCCTGGCTAAACAAAGGCGGAAATATTATCAGGGATGTTTGCTGTACATCCGTGTCAACAGCATTGAACACGCAAGAAAAATATATCCACCCTCAGCCTGCTCTTTGCTGCTCCCTACCACATAGGAGCATCTGTTCCTCCCCATCACGTAGCTGAATAGCAGGCACCCCATCACGTGGAAACATGTACACACACGGGACAGGAGTAGATCATGGCTCAGGGACCCAGGCAGATGCACCTGCAACACATGATGGCATATGATGGCAGAAAGGAAGGTGCACGCAGTTTTGGGGTACTTCAGTAAGAGGCTCTTGGCCTCTAACTAAACCCACTGTATTTTTTTGTGTATTCTGCTACAGGAGGCATATTGAGCTGTCTAAAGGTAATTACATCAGAGCCATGACAGGGAAAAGGCATTATCTGGGTCATTGAGTGTAGCACTGTGACAAAAAACATCTCTACCACTGGAAATGAAGTCTGTGGTTTACTCTGGCCACATTCTGTGATGCAGAGGCCTTGGGCTGACTCATATTGCTGGTGTTTGGCGTTCCTGAAGTGGCCGCTTTAATGCCAGCTCCTAGTCACTGCAGAGGTCCCACCAAAGGACAGGAGGGGGAACAGACAGGGAAGAAGCAAACCTTATAGAGGCCTCAAGTATATGCTGGACCCGCATGGATAAGAACAGATTGAGGTATTATGTACCAGTACCTTATTTATAGAACTATAAAAAGACAATGAACATGCAGATGGCATTATAGCATGTCTGTTTGGAACAGTCATGTGTTAGTGCGGAATGAATGAGCGAACCTATACATGAAGAGTTAACTACTACAGGGAAAGGCAAACCATCAGTTTCTACTACAGTAGAAAGGCTGGGGGCGAGCAGAAATCCCTACAGAAAGGTTTGGTATGAAACACGCACCACAACAGGCTTTAAAGGAAAACTTCATCATACAGTATTATGCAAATTCATTTCTTTATGCAAGTTCATGCATCACTTACAGGAAATACAAATCTTACTGTTCTGTTTTTGACTTACCAGATAAAAGGTTATGTACGTCAGCTAAATTTACATCCCTGTCTGGGATCATTAATTTAAATGGTTAGTCGAAGGCTAATTTCTTAATTTGTATTTCTCTGGATCTGATCTAAGCTGATAGCATGCACTTGGAAAGCGTGATCTTTCCCAAGAGTTAAGGGGAACCGCGGCCAGCTGCCCAGGGCACACGCCTGGCGGAACAGACTGCCGGCGGGCATCCTGGCGATCTTTAAGCCCCGTTCTGCTCTACAGGCCGCCTGGAGCC
>NW_009207934.1:0-13878 GCF_000690835.1 Fulmarus glacialis
TTCCAGCCTACAGAGAGAATCAAAGATAACGCCAAAAAGGGCCATTCATGGCAAAAAAAGCCCCAATAGCTCATTCCCTCGCATTTTTAAAGACTCCCGGGCGCGCGCATGCGCAAGGCCGGCGTTTGCCGGGCCCGCCATGTTAGAGAAGGGCAAGAGTGAGGGCAGGAGGCCCCGCCCCCTGCGCGGGTATAAAAGGCCGGGCGGGGGCAGCCGCCCCTCACTGAGGCGATGAGCTGTGGTGCGGTGGTGATCCGCGCCCATGGGCCTGCGCTGTTTTTCTTCGTGTCTTTCTATCCTGTTTTTGTACGTTAGCTCTCACTCTTAGGCTGCTTTGTGTATTGTAGGTGGGATGAAATATAAGTCTAAAGTACCCTGCAGCGGGTGCTGGCTGACTGCAGGCCAGGGGTGCTCACCAGGTCTTGGAGGGTCCTGGGGACACCAAGAGGCCTGCAGGGCCTGGGGGAGTGAAGGAAGCCTCCCCTGAGCCTCCTCTGCATGTTGCTGCTATCTGTGTATTATAGTTGCTTTACTTGAAGCCAAATGAACAAACAGACTAATGGGCCTGAAAGAGCTTCTTAGGGTTTTTCCTATTCAGAGTTAGAAATAACAGCTAGCCTGAAAACTCAGCTTGAGAGAGCTCAGAAGAAGGCCATGTAGTCCAGCTCTCCTGTTCAAAACAGTGTGAGCCAGGAGTTCAAACCAGGGGACTCAAGATATGGTTTAGGTGTTAAAACAGAAAAGGTCTCTGTTTGCAGGAAGAATGAATAAGCCTGAGTAGATGGGCCCATGTGTCTCAGGGCTCTCCCAAACACTTGGCAATAGTTACAGTCTCATGAAATGCAGCTGCTTGTGATGAAAGGCACCAGCTGCTTTGCACTGGGAAGGGATGGAAACTGTAGGGAGAACTCAAAATATTTTAGCAATAAGGGCTTCAGAAACTTAAATAGTGAAAAATAACTGAGTCTTTTTTTCCTGTTCTGGGCATACAGTCAGGTCTGGCTCTGTCTTGCGGCACAATGCTTCACTGAGGGAGCATCAGTTTGAGAAGGACAACTGTCCTGCTCCTTGTAGGTGTTGGGTGCTTTCCTATTTCTGTTCTGGCCGTTCAGCTTTAGCACCCAAAGTGATTGCAAGCTCACGGAGGCTAGGTAGAAGCAAGACTAAAGCAATTGTATAATGGGGAAGTCTAAGATCAGCTTTCTGGTCTTTAAATGCTTTGTACTTAAATATGGCACTGAGCTCTCAACAAACAGATGGTTTGACCTTCCTCCTGTCTTAGTCGTCAGAGCAGGTTGGGCTGTGAGTCGCTGAGTGTTTGTCTGGGAGCGGACCGGGGTGGCCATGCCATCTGGCGTGTGGCTTCGGACGTGCTGGATCACGCTGATTGTCAGCTTTTGGGATGGGTCCGCCATTGATACAGGCAGCATCTCCGTGGTTCAGAGCCCAAGCGATAAAAAGCAGCTCGTGGAAGGAAAAAGGCTCGGTGTGGTGGTGTTGTGCTGTTGGATGCAATCAACACAATCCAGAATAAAATCCTATATTTTAAGGAACAGTCCTGCAATGGCCATGACAAATGACTGGAGGAGACCAAATGGCGTTTGTTCTCCTTATGTCCACGACATTTAAAAGCCAGCGGGCTGTGCAGCATGTATTCTGTATTGCGTCGTCATCATGCCGAAGTCGAGTAATTGATGGGATCAGTAACAATCTATATGAGAGCATTGGAAGGATGAAAGGGACCCCAGGGAGCCTTTGGCATCTGTCACTGACCCTTTTGGGAAGGAGGAGAATACTGATTGCTGTGCAGAGTTTGACCTGGGGTGGTTTTTGTAGCCAGGGCGTGTGGGTGGATCTTTTGGTCTCTAACAGGGCTAGGTATTTTCGAGTCACAACCCTTTTTGTGCCTCAGTTTCGCTGTTGTAAAGGAGGGGCCCTGCAGGTGGTAGGCACAGGGGGAGTTGCTATGGATTTATAGAGGGACCCATCTGGCCGGGCTGGATTGGTGCAAGATGTACCGTTTTCTCTGATCAAGAAAATGACTTGTTGATCAGATGGCAGGGCGGCGGGGTTTCGGGTGGAGGGGAGGGGGGTGTGCTTGGAGGGCAATGTGCACAGCAAGGCAGCAGACCTCCCCTTCTGTCCCTGGTCTGTCTCCGTTTCTGGATGAGTCACATCCCTTCTGTCCCTACATGCAGCCAATGGGAGAGGTATGGGATTGAAGTGGAAATTTGGGCCATGCTGGTACAGCCCACACTGGCACCAAATGTGGATTAGAGCCAAAGGTTCCTGCTCCTTTTGGACAAATAACTTGCGTCTTTAGCAGGCAGGAACACGCCGAGCCCCAGGCTGCTTACTGCATCCCTGCCCTTTCCCGGGCATATGCCCTGGGATAAGCCACCAAATCCTGGTGTCCCATGGAGGCAATACCCAAAATAAGGTCGTGAAAAGGGGAGGGAGGGATGAACCCTGTGACATGCTGGCTGGTGCTTCTGGGGAGCTGTTGGTAGGAAGAGCACACAGACACGCTCAGGCTTTTTATAATCAATAGATTGATCAGCCATTAATCCCACAGGATCCTGGGGAAGCCTTGGGCTAGGCTGGATGAAGAGAGCGAGGGCTTTGTCTGAGCCAAGGCAAGCGGTGCAAGGGGGAATCTCCTAGCTCAGGGCTTCACAAAGTAATCGATTACAGGATAAAATAGGTTTGAGCCCTGTGTGGTTGTTGCAGAACTGGTACCAATGCTCTTTTTTGGGAGAGGTGATGGTCCTTAAAGCCCTTCATTCATGCACAGGAAATCTTTAGCGATGTAAGTTGGGGACAGTCATCATCTCTTCATGTCTCTGCATGAGAAACAAGCTAGCATGGGAGCATGGGTTTGCAGAGCTCTAGGCGTGGATTTCTGCAGAGCTTCACAAGAGGGCAGAAAACGGCTGCATGTGGCTCTGGGAGCCTGGCAGTGACTTTCTGATGGAAAACTCTTAGGGACGCTCTGGTCTGCTCGGAGGCAGAAGCATATTGCGGATTTGCCAGGAGAGCTGGTGTAAACATGTAGCAGAGAGCAAAAACAAGAGAAGCATCCCTGCCGTGAGCACCCTGTGTGAACAGTTGTGCATTTCATATGAGCAGAGTCACAGCTATCCTCATTCCTCTGTCTCCTGGGGAGGGCAAAGGGGATTTATTCCAGATACAAGTATGGTGAAAGTGGGAAGGAGAAATGAAGCTATGGGAAGAGACGGGAGGGTGTTTACTCAGGATTGTGGGAGGTTGGAGAAGGGGTGGTTGGATGTGGTTGTGTGGCTAGCTGTTCCCTCGGTCAGCTAAAGTTCAGCCCCTCTTGTCCCAAACACGCTGCTTCTCCTGTTTTCAGCAGTTCCCAAACAGGAATTGTGGTTTACACCAGTGCACTGGCCTGGAAATTGGTGTGATGGAGGGAGAAGATATATGTTCTCCCTGGTGCATGCAAAGCATCAACCATCACCAGACGTGCACGGTGGAGTGTCCAGGGAGACCCATCGCCTCGAGTGTGCACAGCGGCTCTCAGGGCGGCTGCTCTTTGCTTTGCTTAGATTTGGCCTAGGGAAAACCTTGCTGTGGCCAGGTCAAAGCAACCAGCCTTGGCCCTGTGGAGCTCCATGTTTGCCAGCATCGAGGAAGCCGTAAGATGAATTTGTATGTGCAAAACTCAAGTTATCACCCATGCGAACAGACGCCTAACTCCTTTCTCCAGCTCCCGTCAGGGTATCCAGGGCGTTTTGAGATGTGCCTGGGACCACAGGGAGAAGCAGCCAGCAGTCCCAGCTTGTCCTTTCCTACAGGCTTCAACTGAGCCCCAGGCAGCCCTTCTCCCAGCGCCGCGGGTCAAATGAGCGTCTTTGAACCTTGACAAGGAGAAGGAAGCTGGGAGTGCTGAATTTTACTCCTGCTCTTTTCCTAACAAGCTCTTTGAACCTCGGGCTCTACTCAGTAACAAGTTACTCCAGGGCTGGGATGGGTGTTGCGTGTTGTTTTCCTTTTTTTCCCCACTTCTGAGGCAGAGAGGACAACCTCGGGCTCTGGATATTCGTGCTCCCCTCCATTGATTTGTTTATAGGAACAGAGCCCACGAGTCCTGACTTGCATCCTCCCCGCTGCCCGTAACCCCGAGACAACACCCACCCACCCACCCGCCGCGGGAGCAGATGGTGAACTGCACGGAGCAGACGGCCGCCTGAAACGAGCGTATGGTGTAACCCTGCGTGGCAGGGCAGCCCCTGGGTGGGGAGTGCTCCGGGTTGAAAACCGGCACAACGGGGAGCAGAGCAAGGACGGATCCAGCACACCAAGAATTAATCTTACCCTGCTTATGCTGGGAAGAGGCTGGGGAAATGCAACAGGGCTGTTTGGACATGGGTTTGAACTAAACATACTGCAAAGCAAAGTCTTATTCTTAAACCCTCATCTGTGAGGTGGGATTTGCCTGGGATGTCCTGGCAGCCAGGCTGACTCCCAGGGAAGCGCAGAGCCGGATCCAGGGCTGGTGGCACCTGGGCCACTAGTTTTCCCTAGTGGTGACTCTGGCCTGGAGGTGGGACTTGCTCATGTGGATCTGCTTTAGGAAATCAGTGCCAAAAGCTTTAAAATAATTTACAGGCCAGTTTCACTTTTCAGGTTTGTTTTTTTTTTTTAAAGGAACTAAAAATAAATCTTTAGTTGTAAAGCAAAATAAAAACACTGCCATCTTTCATTTCAGTTATTATACAGTAGCTGGCATTCTTTAGACAAAGCTTAAAATAACCATGAACATACCAGTGAAAATAAATGGGTGAGTCATGTTTGTTAATGCAGGATTAGAAGTATTGCTCTTGGCTCTCCTACTGTGTAACATCGGGTGCTCTCTCAAGCAGATACGAGGTTTTGGCCAGCCTGGTAAAACAAAATTTTGGGATCCATCAATTCCAGGTCCTCCTGAATGGGACCTGTGTAAGGAGGTTTTAAACCAGGGACTATTTTTTGTTTATTTGTACAATCTCTGGCACTGTGGTGTCATAAGCACCAGGTAGTGTGAACTGTCAGTAGGAGTTCGGCTTGTACCTCAGTCTTTGGCTATGCAAGCCTGATTTTGAGAGGTTAAATGGGGAAACTCACTCAAATACTCATCTCCAAAGCTGCTGTGAGCTGCTCTGGCTCCTGCACTCCTCTCTGCTCCCCCTTTGCGGCTCTCCTCCCTGGGGCAGGAGTTGAGAGAGGAGAGGGTGATACCAGCACAGCAGTTTCAGAAGTTGCTCATGGGTTTCAGGCTGCATGGGGTCCATTATCTGCTCTTTGGCTACAAAGACCCCAAGCTTCCCCTTAGGGTGGACTACTATTGCTGGCATTTGGCTCTCTGCCTCCTGCCTCCAGTTGGACACAGAAGGGGGCCAGCAAGGGGTCATTAACATCACATCTCAACCATTTGTGGGGCTGCTGGAGAGGGTGGACAGAGCAGTTATGGAAGAGGAGAGCAGCGACCCATGGTGAGGTGCTGTTGGGCATGGCCTACCGGCTGGATGGCTGTCAAAGTCAACTCACTGCGGCCAAAGCAATGGGAATTTGTGACTCGCAGGACAGATGCTGCAGTTTTCACTGCGAGTCGTACTCATGGAGGTTTTCGGGTGGTTTAAGGAGACATCAATGAACCTATGTGGAGCAGCTGTGATCTCCAGGGCTTAAAGACTTTGACAGCCCAGCTCTGCTGAGTCTTGCTGGTGCTCTGGAAGCAGCTACCTTTCTGGCTGCCTGGAGGTGACTGTCCCTGCAGGAGGGACAGCTTCGTGCTCACACGTGTCTGCATCCCGCTGCCATGGTTCACAGCCTGCCCTGTTAGCACAAGCTGCAAATGACAGTGATTGAAGTCAGGCGGTGACATACTGCAGCTAGGGAGGCGAGAGATGGTGGTGTCGGCTGGCTGCGTTATGTGGTGGGGGCAGAGCGCTGCCGGAGGCAGCAAGTACAGTGTACTGGCCTTTTGTGAAAGGACAGATCCAGGCAATCAGAAAGGACTCTGGGGGAGACAGTGTAGCTAATGTGGAAGATGCAGAGCAAGGATTCAAGCAAGCAACTGGTCAAGGACCTTTCTGAAGGACCTGTAGTGAGACGTGAAGCAGAGTCTTGGCTGAACCATAACCCGCATAATCCATCTGCATGCAGGTACGGGCCGGTGACTGCCCCGGGCACGTCCCAAGACCCCCTCTGTGAGGGTCTGAAGTGGTGCAGGGTGGAGCTCAGCTCTGCCTCGAGGTTGCATCTGGGTTTGGACCTCAGCATCATCATCTGCTAATCATCTACGGGGAGGGCTGGCAAAATGGGAAATAGGGGGTACATGTTGCCCCCCGCAATCTCTATCTTTTCTCATAGCAGCCTCTTCGCGCAGGGGGATTTCCGTGTCTTCCTCTTCTCAAGTCTTTAAATATTGTAGTACAAATACACGCCAGCAAGAGGGATTGCTTATACTTCTAGTTAAGAAAAAAACCCAACCCACCAGGAACGGGTACCACTGCCTGGAGCAGCGTGATTGCTCCTGTATTTCTAGCGTGATGCTCGCTCTTACATATTGCAGCTGAGTCCTTGGCTTGTGCTGTTCAGGGCAGGCGCAAGCTGAGAACTACCACCTTGGGAGGACAATCAGAAAAAAAATGACCAAAAAATAATCTCAGAGTGCTGCTGTGTGTTGCTGACAGAAAGCATTAGTGTTCAGTTCCTGGGATAGAGCTTGGCTTCATTAGAGAAGTTAGTAGTGATGCATATTAATTGAGGAGGAACACATTCCTGTTATTTATGAAGGAGAGTAATGCTTCTTCATATGAATATTTAATCAAACATCCCCCTCCCCCGTTTAATTTCTCCTCCTTGTTTCAGCCGAGTTCAAATGCGTTCCTGGGCAGAAGGAGCCAAACTCACTGCTGTGCCGTCTAAAAAACCAGCCCTGGGCTGTGACCTCCCCTGTCTCAAAGGCTTAACACTTTCCTCTGCGGCTCTGTAATTCTTTTGCTTTTATTATTGCTGGTGTGCAAAGGGTCAGAGCACCCGTTCTGTTGTGAGCACTGCTGCGTCCTGCTCCTGATGTTGTCTGCAAATGGTGCTCAGGCACTGCGAGGCTGTCCAGAGTCTCTTTATTCCTACAGAGGTTGAAGATCACAGTTTGAAATCCCATTCCCAACCTGGGTTTCTGTATCAGATGGAGCAGGATCGTGGCATTAAAGCCAGCAACAGAGTGGGTTGAGATGCCTTCTACAAGAAGAGGTTCAGCTGGCGCTGGGTGTCCCCCAGGAGAACAGGTCCGCTGTCTGCTTTCCTCAATGCCAGAAGACATTTGAAACCAGAACTCAGTCATTTTCAGTAGAAATGCCTCGAGAAATGATTCCTCTCCTCCTACCTCCAGACTTTGTTTTTATCCCTTTGGAGTTCTGGTGGCGGGTGGAGGAAGCTGCAAGAAATGTCAGGGCAACCCCGCCTGGCTGGAGGCATAGCTGGACATTTTGGGATGACAAAGTGGCCTCTTCTAATGTCCCCTTGCAGAGCAGAGGCAGAGGAGAGCTCCTCGTCACGCCTCTAGCCCCTGGCTGCCTGGCCACAGCCACCTTACATCCATTTCAGCTTGGTGTTCAGGGTGCATCAGGCTGATTTGTGTTGATGTGATCAAGTGGAATTGGACCTTTGGCCAGCAGAGCGAGCGACTCCTTCTTCTGTTTTCCTTTGGCTCCAAAACAAAAGGGAAGAAGCCGGAGGCTGCTCTGCAGTTGCAGTCATTAGGGCTGTTCTCCTGCTTCCTTGACAATGTGTTAATTGCTTGCCTGGCCAGCGGGTCTGCTGGGCTGCTTGCTGCAGGAGACTGCTGGGGCTTTTTTGTTCTTGTTCCTCTTAGAAAGGAGAAATAAATATCTGCAGGGAGCCTTGTGCTTTTTCCCATCCCGCCTGGGTTCAGTGAGAAATGGGGTGTATTGGATTTGTGCTCCAGATGCCCTGAGAGCAGGAGAACTGCCAAGCCCCCTGCACCCCTTCTATGTGGAGGGGAGCAGAGGAGGCAAATTCCCTCTTTGCCAGGATGGAGGATGGGTGCTGTTCCCTGCCCTATTGGGGCAGGTTGGATCCATGTGCAAGATTCCCACTTTCCCCCTCTCTTAACCTCTGCAAAGTAAACAACTTATTGCACCTCGCAATGCGCAATGTCTTGCAGAAGAATTTAAGCAGCCGAGCTACAATCTCATTGCAATAAGTTCCCGTGATTGCATCCCCTCTGCTGATGCAATGGCCCAGAAGTCATCCGAGCTGTCTCGCCAGTCCGCCTTGCGTCTGCCAACCCTGCCTGAGCAGGGGCTGCACGCTCGCTCCCGCCTTGGGTGACTGTCAGCACGCAACGGGCAAGGTTATTACGGGTGACAGCCTTGTCGCCCCTCTGATAAATCACGCACCAGTGCGGTATCGATTGTGCTTAAATTCACCGAAGACAATAAATGACCCACCTCTCTCTTTATTTTTTTTTAAATAGAATAGTCTTGCTGTTAAAAATCCTGCCTTGGGTCTATCAGGAGCCAAGTGTATTGGGCAGTGTCTGCTCACCTTGGCTGGCAGCATATTTTTCTCCTGCCCTGGAGCCGCGGTGGGGCCGGTGGGTGGCTGTGTGCGATGCTGCACGGAGGTGGCAGAGCCCTGCTTTGCCCTCAGGCAGCTCTGATGAGGTTTGGCAGCCCAGAAGAGCAGCCTCTGACTCCTTGCCAAACATTTTTCTTTCTACTTCACGTGGTTTGGCTAGATTGTAACCCCCAGAGGTGGGGGCAGACTGAGAGGACTTTCAGAGTCGGGAGCGTGCGGGCAGGGATAGTCTGGGTGTCTCCTCATTCCTGTTTCTCCTTCGGGGCTGCGCTAGGGTTTAATTTGTTCCCCAGAGGGGAATTTCTTTTTCCTTTCCCCCTTCCCAGGTGGTGCAAATGCTTGCCATTTACTCCTGACATGGGTTTTGGGGATGGATTCCCATAAAGCGTGGAAGCCCCTGGAATCTAGGGGAAATGGTGAAGCTCTCTCGGCTGGTCTGAGCTCAGAGCTTCTCTGTTCCAGTGACCTCTTTGGGGTTTGCAAACCAGGGCACTGTATGACTAAGTCTCAGGAGGACCATGAGGTAGAAGGCTG
Organism: Fulmarus glacialis; assembly: GCF_000690835.1. Classification (NCBI taxonomy): domain Eukaryota; kingdom Metazoa; phylum Chordata; class Aves; order Procellariiformes; family Procellariidae; genus Fulmarus; species Fulmarus glacialis. The sequence goes on from NW_009207934.1 coordinate 9,145, forward strand.
AGATCACACCCAAATCCCACAAAAACCATCAGGACTTTTCCTGCAGGCTCTGCAAGGCAGGCAATACAATTTTGTCCCATTTATAGCAGAGTCTAACAGTAAAAACACTCCACCAGGAAGCAGAGGTTGGACCCCAGCCCAAGGGTGTTAAAATTCATCTCTACCAAGGATGGAGAAACTTACTGGAAGGACCTCACTTAACAGCACCCACCCCAAGCAGATGATAAGATTTCCTGGCTAGTTCTTTCAGGCAGAGACCTATTGGCCCTATAGATTTCCGTAGGGCACGCTTGTATAGCTGTTACTAGAAGGTTGACATTTGTGAGTATATAAAAGGATGGAAGTCACCAGCTCCTAGACTTGGATGAGTCTGGATGCTGGACTATGAGTTTGAGGATGGATCCTATATACTCTTTGCACCAGGGCTTACACCAGCCTTCCTGCCCCTGCAGCTGGCCATGGGTGCTGAGGGTGGCTGTGCAGAAGGTGGCTCTGTTCCATGCCCCACTGGAGTGACATGCTCCTGCGGCTCTTGATAAAATGACAACAAAGTCCTCAGCAGGAGGAGATGCGTTATGGTATCATAGCATAAATGCCAACCTGCTTGGTGCTCATTGACTAGTCTTGTTAGCACTAGCTGTGGGACACGGAGAACCTCCTCCTCCCTCCGTGCCCCTGCGAGCGTGCACCGTGAAGGGTTTCGTGTAGGAAATAGAGCAGAAGGAATTGAGCATAGCATGTGTTCCTTCTAAAGATAGCACGCTGTAGCTTGCATCAAGCATCCTGCCACACTCGGCATCCACAACAACTCCATCGCCCTCCCTTCGCGACGGGTCTCCCGGCGCGCTGGAAGGACGCCAGACCTGGAGTTCCTGGGACTTTTCTGCCCTGCTGCAGTGGACTAGAAAACGTATACATAGAGCACGGAAACGCAGGTGTTGGCAGTGGCTCGGGTGCTCGGTGGCCGCTGTTACTGCAGGTGTGGTCTGGGGGGTCTGCAGCACGCTGATGTAAAGCGGGGTGCAGAGCACGGGGCTATTTCAGCCTTATCCGAGCTCGGCAGCACTGCGTCGCAGCACTGATACACAGCCTCTGCCAGAGCAGAGCAGCAGCCCAGCCCTGTTTTATGGCCGTCACGTTGGCTGGTGGTCCCATGTGTCACTTAAATCAGCTCCAAGGCTACAATAGTACGTCCCCAAGGTGCTTTTACAGCAATAACTTGATTTCCTCGCCCGAGCCCTGTTTTCTCTCGCCACCCTGGGTATCGGTGTCGTGCCGGGATTCCCTCCACGCAGGGAACCCCACGGAGGCTGGCTGCAGGTGTCGTCGGGCTACCAGAGCAGATGCAGGATCTGGGCCCAGGATTTCTGCGGGATTGTTCAGCACATTAAATCCAACTGTGCTTGCTCGCCTGAAGGTCCTCCATCTGGCAGGCGAGTCTGAGCTCGCCAGGCTGTTGCTGCTGAGAAGGGATGTGGCAAAGGAGATGGGTGCTGGGAGAGGTGTTTGTCTTCAAAATAAATCTCAAGCTGTACAGGTCATGAGTCTTGGGTTGCCGTGTGTAACCCTGCACCTCTGCAGTTGCAACAGCGGACTATCACAAGGTCTCTCCAGCTATTCAGCACCCTGTTTTGCATTAAAATCTGTAGGGTCTGGACTTTTTTTGGGACCTAGCTGCGATTCGTGGTGTCCCTGTGCAAGGTGCTGTGGAAATACATAGACCCCATGAAGAGCTGGCTCTATGGGAAAAATGGGAGCAGGGGTTGACCCCCCTCTTGCAATTAAAGGGAAGAAACCAGCATCTCATAGCTCTCCCTCCTATGAAAATCCTTCATATGCCCTGGTGTTGCAGAGCTCTGCCCTCTCCCAACAGCTGGGCCATCCCCTGCCGTGGAGTGGGATGATGCTGACAGCTTTGCAGTGATCAAAAACCAGAAGGAGAGAGGAAAAGACACACAGTGTACCTGAGGAAAAAAAAAAAAAATCATGTCAAGTCACGTTAGAGCAAGAAAATCAGTTGCTGCAAACCTGAAAGGAAAGCACTGTCTGGGGTGAGGTCTCATGGGGTTTGAAACATGTCCAGCTGTGCCTGCAAAAGGGATTTGCATTCTTCATGTGGCCACGGACGCGCTGGATGGCGTCACGCTCTTTCCATTTTGAGAGCCTCGGTGTTGAGGTGGGAAAGGAGCATCCCTTGCTGCGGGTTTCCTCACGGGGGAAGCGCAGGTTGGAGTTCAGCAGAGAGCAGGAGGTGTTGGAGCACATAGAGGGGGACTGGAGACATCCCCGGGGTGTCTGGTCTGTCAGACGAGTTATTAACTTCATTCTCACTAGCAGCCGTGCTGCACCGGGGGCACTGAGCATTGCTGGGTTTCCCCACTGAAGCGTGCCATGAAGAGGTGGGGAAGCGTCTCGTTATGTGCAACAGCCCCATCTGGACGTATTTCTGGTGGGCTTTGGGTCCAATCCGAGCTAAAATGAAGCCTTCAGACCCATTTCTCGTGCTCTATGAGGGTGTCACAGAGTTGAGCATTAAATGCACAACCAGGTGTAAAGGCGACAACCCTGAAACCTTCCCTCGACTACCTTCATCTACCATAAATTCTCCCCTAGGCTCAATTTTTAGTTGATTGCTGGATTTTAGTGGTTACTATCACCTGCCCTTCCAGCCTCTCCCTGTCACGATCCGAATACCCGCACCTCTGCTTTTTGTCCTGGTTTTTATGCTCGGTTGTTTTCTGAATCCAAACATCGTGCAACAAAACTGCATTTACCAGGGATTAGCTGAGCTAATCCCATAAATGGGGTTTTATTTAGTTATCAGAGGCAGGTCAGCGTACGGGGCTTGCTCCTTCGCTGTACCAGGTCTGCCAAAGTGCCCGCAAATGAAAGGACGGGCTGCTGGGGAGACAAGGTTTTTCTTGTTTTCAGGATTATTTTGATGAGGATAAGGAAAACAGTGGAGGTTCCTGCCTGGGCTTCCAGGTTCAATATCCCCTTTTTCTACTTTCCTGTCTCCGCAATCTGCAGATTTAATAGAAGAATTATTTTTTAAAATAAATACAACCCCGCTTAACAGAAGGGAGTTAGCCACCACTGGGCTGAAGTCCCTATTGACAGGATTTTTAAGTTTCCTGAAACAACATGTGCTGCGGCTCTAGCACTGTGGGTTTATTGTCTGCTTAGTTTTGCTTCTGTATTAATAACCCTCCCAAATGCCAGAAGACAAATAACTCCCGGCCAGGAGGGAGCTCAGCACAATGTGTCTTCTCATGGCAGGGCTGGTGGGGCACATGCTTTTCCCCTCCGTGAGTTCAGCTGCGCGCCCGGGTGTGTAAGTTGGCGGGGTGGGTAGAAAGACAAACGGAGCCGCTGGAACGGGGGCGGGAGCAGTCACCTCTGAGCTGGGCACGGAGATCTGCTCTTGCCTAGCGAGCGGTTTTGGGTGGTGGTCTCCAGGTGGCCAGATAGAAGTGGTTGAAGATGCTGTCATCAGGCACCAGTGACACCGAGGGGTGACCGAGGTTTGCACGTTGCTGGGCGCTCGATTCTCTCACCCCTGAGAAATCATCAGCTCTCCCATTCCAAGCACTCCTCCACGCCCCAGGCTGGCTGGGATGGGATGGGGTCGGATGGAATGGGAGGGGATGGGATGGGATGGGGTGGGATGGGATGGGATGGGATGGGATGGGATGGGATGGAATGGGAGGGGATGGGATGGGAAGGTTGCTTTCTCCATGTGTCTGTGATGACTCAGGTTGAAAATGTAAGCATTGTTCCCGTTGCACAGCTAAACGCGTGACTGCACTCTGATGGGGTGGCCATCTCCACCTTCTCCCTGACGCTATGTTCACACCGCTGAAGATTTGGAAAACGAAAAACACCTCTCCAGCAGTCACACAGCAGCACCTTAAAATAGCGGCGTGCTGATGTGTCACACATCCCCCATCACATCTCACCTGGTGAGATGATGTTGGCCAGGCGCTTGGGTTGGGAATAGATCCTGCTGCAGCATGAGCGATGGAAATAGGGAGAACTCAGCTGTCCTTGTGCAAAGGCAACCGAAATGAGCTGCTGTTCAGCTCCCCGGCAGCTGTAAGCCTGTGTCTTGCTGGGCTGAGAGGTGCCTATGGTTTAGTGGCAGGGACATTGAGGTCAGATGCGAGAGATCTGCTCGTGATTCCTGAGGTGAGGCTGCTGGAGGAAACCTCGTGCCTCAGTTTCCTATCTCTGAAGCAAGGTTAACACTTTCAACTGTAGCTTTTTGGAAAAAAAGTGGTCTTTCAGTAAGTGTGTAGGCAAGACCTGACACAGTGGGTGGCAGAGCCTGGTGGAGGATTTTTGGCTACAGAGTAAGGGTGGATACACTGTTCTTACTGTGGTGGGGGTTACCAGCATCAGTCCACAGAAGAAGAGGTTGTCCCATTGCATGCAGGACTGATAAAAGGCCCAGAGGTGTCTCCTTACCGTGCTAGGGATGTATGTTGGATGCTGGCAGTGATGCAATGCTTTCCAGGCTCTCCAGGAAAGCTCTTCAGGAGTTATGGGCACATCTTGTGGTCAGCCAGGACCTGTGGCAAGGAAGGACAACCTCTCCTTGCTGAGGGGTCCACGGCAGGAGCTTGGGGCATCCGCTCCAGTCAGTTTGTGTCATTCAGTGCCCCATCTTCATCCCAGTGCCAGACTCACTACTGAGGACGTGGGTGGTGGGTTTGCTTAGAATCATAGAATCAT
>NW_009207935.1:0-30200 GCF_000690835.1 Fulmarus glacialis
GGTGCTGCCCTGGCGACACGCGAGGTCCTCCCTGTCCCGGGTGTTCCTGCAGCTGCGCGAGGCAGGGGGGTGCGGATATCTTCGTCTTCTGGAGGAAGGCGCGGGGGGCGGCGAGGACGGGGCGTCTCTGAAGTCCTGGGGCCTGCAGGCGTGCCGGGATCCAAGGGGGGGTCTGCAAGGCCTTGGCTGGCATCCTCGTCGTGAGCCTCCCGCCTCTGTGTCACGCCGGTGGCACCGAGGACTGCTCGCTTTTGGCTTTTAATTCCGAGTGTTTATTTCCACTCGGTCAGAAGGGTTCGTGCTGCGCTGGCCGATGCGGGATCAGAGAGAGTAGGGCCGCTTCTGTCAGGTGTGGGAGCCAGCAACCGCAGTCTGCTTGTCATTGACGCGTTTATGCCAGTTGGTTGCAAAATTTGGGTGCAGAGTTTGTTCCCTGACACTAAATTGGTTTTATCTTATCAAGTGGTATTCGCAGAAATAATTTAAAAAAAAAAAAAAAAAAAATTGTAACTTCTCTGAAGCTCCCTGGTATTTTTTGAGTCCCTGGTGTTTTTTATGGGTCCTTGGTGAATGTCTAGTTTAGTATACACTCAATTTCCGTGTTTATAAGAAAACCTTCTTGTTTGTAAATTTAACTTTTGATTATTTTTTTTTCCTCATTATGACTTACAGAGTTACTACACACTGTAACAAATTTTGACACCTTGAGTGCTCTTCTAGACACTGTCTTGAAGAGCTAGTAATATGATATCCAGGGTAATACGTTATTGTTTAAAATAGTGCTGAAATGCAGAGTTATTTTGTTAGAATTGGTAGGTCATCATTACACATGTTTTAAAATATTTAATGTGTATTGCATCATTTATTTTACTTGTTTTCATTAAGGCTTTCTTTTGTGCATTGTTTTTTACTCTCTGCTTTGTGGGAACTGGAACATGAATTTATTTATTTATGACCAACCCAATTTTTCTTTAGGCAAAGTCATCAGATGAAGTAAAAAAAAGACAATATATATGTAATGTAGAAAGTTTTTCTTTTTTCACCAAGGTCGTAGTTACACTTGGTTGATACAGCTGCTGAAGAAAGCAGTTCCGTTTCCTTTTTCTTGTACTCTGGTGACTGCTCAGCCATCTGTTCGGCTGTGTGATGAGCTGCGTTAGGGACCTGATTTGTCTGAAAATGTAATGATACAAGCAAGGACAGATTTTGCAGCCAGATCAGCTGCCTGATCTCCATCTCTGCCACACCTGCATATGGGGTAGGAGAGGACTACTTTTCTTCTGGTGGTGGTGCTGGATCACAACAGCTGAAGGTGTTTGTTGAAGTCCACATTTGTTGTTAAGTGTCTGTAGAAAAAAGTTCTGTGTTTCGTGTTTCTTAGTAGGTAAGTCGTGCTCTGTAGTCAGGGATCTCTCTTTGGTTAGGTCAGATACTGAGGGGTAGCATCAGGCATCCTGTTTTCCAGCGCAGGGTGTCTCTAATGGACAATAGGTGCATGTCAAGTATTTTCTTAACAATATCTTCAGGCAGATCTGTTCCAGTGCTTCACTATCTTTACTCTTGGAAGGATCTTCCCAACCTCTCATCCAGAGCACTGCTGTGATCTGAACCTGGTGCTCTCGTCTCCTCTGTAGTAAACGTCGAAAACAGGTTATTACCTTCCTTTATCACAGCAACCTTTAGCACGTGTAGAGGTCATGATGGCGTTTCTCTCCAAGCATTTCCTCACAGGCCGTATTTTCTCCGCTTCTCATTCTTGTCACTTTCTTGTAGATAATATTGCCGGTAGCATGTGGAGGTGCCACCGATTCATGTGTAGAATCTCAGGTGCTTTTGTTGTCCCAGGACCATACAATGAAATAGTTATGCATAAACTTTTATTCTCCTGGAGCAAAATCCCTGTTTTTTCCAGTGTTTCTTACATCCTTTCTATGCAAATGGAAAGATGGAAATGAATGGGGTAATGTCCCACTAAAGCCATGTGCTCGTGTTATGTAGGGGTTTTCTTTTCCTCCGTTTGTTGGATACTTCCTGGTAATCTCTTTATTTACCCACTCAGTTCAAATCTAAGCCAATATAAAAATTCGTTTCCGTGTTCTTTTGCCAGTAACGTTCAGAGGCTGCAGCGTGTCATTTCTAGCGAAGGGGCTGCATGAGAAACATCCCCAACGTTTACCTCTCACTTCAGTTCAGAAAACTTTTTAGTGGGTGGGTTTTTACCTACTACTTGCTACCTCATTTCTTGGAGATTTCCACTTTTCTGTGTTCAGTTTACAGCCTCTGATTTAGTTTACTCTGGAAAAGACACCTACTGAAGGAAGTGGTTGAGATACCCGTAAAGCAGAGAGGTGACAGAAGAGGGATTGATGCTCAGTGCTGGGCCCGGCCCCGGGTCAGAGTGTTACTAGTGAGGAATTGCTTTTACGTGAATTAGAAAAATATTTTTAGAGTAGATAGAATAATACTGTAAGAGGAATGTTGTTGTGAGAGCGTAGGATTGAAGAGTAAAGATTTCAATGAAAGAAGAATGGAAAAACGCAAAACAGTGGGATTTGATTACTGAAATTTGTCTAACTTGATCTTATTGTACACTGTACATAAACTATTCATAGCTCGTTCTTTTGCAGCTGAACTCTGAGAAAGCTGGTTTTCATATAAGCTGAATTTAATTGTGAGCCTCTGCCCTATCCACACAGTTACTCCGAATGTTTTGTTGTCGGTTCCCACAGTAAGTCAGTAGCAAACGCCATTCTTTCTTCTGTTGCCATCTCTAAGATTTTGTTCATAATCCCTATGGAAGTCACAGTCTGCGACAGAATTTATGGTGTGCGGCTCTGTTTCTGAAATTGTCAATTTAAAAAAATCTGCTTTGCTTTTTTTTTTTTTTTAAAAAAAAAACCCATTAGTTAATGCTCCTAAAGCCTGATCTTTATGTTTTCATTTTAGGAAATAACATCTTTGCTCTCTCTTTATGGTGGACAATTCAGTGGTGAGCAGGAAATTCGTGTAAATGTAAGTGAGGACGAAATATTTTACTTGAGTGCATGTATGGTATACAAGTATGTTCTTTGTAGTATTTTTATTGCATGTGGGTAGCTGAATAAATTTTGAAGTTCCTTTGGAAAATAAGGAATCTTCCAAAAGCGAGCAATTCTAAATTTCAGTAGAGACTCAGAACTGAGTAAAAGACACACAAAATGCACATCAGGATGTCTTCATTTAACAGTGTGAAAAGAGAAGTGCCATCTGCTGGAAGGCTCTCCTTTCTTTTCAGAATAGCCGAACCATGAGAACATTCAGCAGCAGTTTGAATTTGGTGTTTGCCTCTAAATCAATGAGACAGCATATCTGGAAGAGTGAAGCTAGGAAGCTATATGATTCTGGTCTCAATGCTTAGTCAGAGAACGTAACTGGGGTTTAGGTACTACTTGTGTGTAACAAGGTGTTTTGAGTCTTTAGAGGATGAGTAATCTATAGAAGTATAAAAAAACAGTAATATTTTACCAAGTCAAAGATATGGTGGGAGAATGAAATACTTAATAAAATTCCTCAGACATTCAAGCTGAGTATACAGTTTTACCTCAAATTAAATGTTTTACCCTCGAGTTCTCTGTACAGTTAACAGATTTTATTTTTTTTTTTAGTCTTCAGCATGCATGTTCTGTTTTTATAGAACAGAATTGTATATTTGTGTAATTCATGGGACATCCTCCAGCTAGGTATTTGCATCACTTATTTTCTCTTTATTTCAGTCTCCATTTTGGATTCTCAGTATTCCTTCAGAAGAGATGGCAAGGGGACTAATGAAACGGACAGTATGTGCAAAGTAAGAGGCGAAAAATCTTGTAAATGATAATGTAGGCAGTGGAAAATTGTTCTGCTATATTGTGGCAAATATTAATTTTGTATGGAGTCTTAAAATAAACAGTCTCTGATTACCTCTAGAGTTGAGGAGGGGTTACTGGAGCCTATAGGACTGATTATGTAGCGTGCCTGTCCTCTTTACTTAGTGTACGATTAACAGGGGGTCTTGAAACGGTGTTCTTCACTGCAGAGCCAGTACTTGTCTTGTAGTGTCACTGATGTTTTTGTCGCCTTGAATAATGTTCACTTAGTGGTGTGTTTTAAAATGTGTGTGGAATTAAAAGGTAAAAGCAGTGATACAAAAAAACGGAAAATCAAGTTTGGAAGGGAAAGGTAGAGATTCCTTGTGTCACCCTCCTAGAGCTGGTATCTCAGCTCTCAGCCCAGACCGCTGCAGCAGAGGTCCTTCTAGAAAATTCAAGAGCACAGGAATGTGCCAGAGGATGATTGTTCCAGCGGCTCTTGGTCCTTTTTAGAGGTGTCTGCATAACATGCTTTCCAGTGAGGCTTAAGAGATACCTCGGAGATATGGTTCAGGATGAGAAGTGGCATAGCTGTGGTATGGCTCTCTGACCATACTACATTTGGGGTGTCTGTGCTGTCCTGTTCAGGCGCCTCTGCAGAGCGTTGCATGGTCCCTGTTGAGTGCTTCTTGTGTCAGGTATTCAGTTTTACCTACAATGACTTGGGTTGTACACTTCTGCCTAAAGAAACCCCATGCATGCAAAGCTTCTCCAACAGTTGAATAAAATTCAAAGATGAATATTCGGTTCTCTCTAGTACAGCCTATGCTGTCAGCATTTCCATTGCTCCATCTAGAAATATAGTTTAAATTCTCACAGTAGATAGAAACAGATGCTTTAGGAAAAAATTAGGCACTGTGAAGAATGTACTTTTTTCAGGGTAAATGCAGGTTAGAAATGTAGCCTTAAATAATTTATTCAGGAAAGGAATACTTTAACAAAATGGCTTACCACTGGGCCTTGATATCTGCTATTGTCACTTAGTAAAATGTAGTTCTCTTCTATTTTTGCTTGAGTGAGCTAAACCTTTGAACATTTTGAAGATTTTCCTTCAGGAGTCGTCTTTGAAAAGGTACTGCATGGCACTGCTAATCCTTACAGGATTAGCGTTTATAGTGTGTTGCAAATGCATATAAGAGTGTCTAACAATATATGCAGTGACACTAGGATTCCTGTACTAAAAAGATTTTTTTTCTTTGATATGGAAGGTCCACTCGGTTGGGATATTTGAATGCTGGGGGAAAGGTCGATGATGTGGTGGTGTGCCTTCATTACAGTAGCATCGGTTATCTCGTCTTCCAAGGCATTGCTTTTCTTAAAGCCAGCAATATGGAAACAAAACAAAAAAAGTGTAAGACAGCATCTGAACATCTGAAAATATCAGACATCATTAACCACATCTTAAAATGGGATAGAACCTCTGATGATGTCATTATACATAGCATGTTACAGTTTCACGATTTGTTATACTCCAGGGTAGCGTAACACTTTGAAAGTCTGTTCTTGACCTTTTTCAGCCTTTGCTTACCCCATCAAATTGATAGGTACGAATGAATTTTGTCTCATTTGCTAGCATCACTGTGTGCCAGAAAAAGGTCTGGTGATATCCACGGATACCAAGACTGATACTTACCTTTTAGTGTATGTTACCAAACAAAAAAGCTTCATTGAAGTACCAGTTTAGGATTAAAAATAAGTGTGTACCTGTTAAGAACAAAACTTAAGTGTGTGCGAAGAGTTAAGTAACACGCTTCAATACTCCATAAAGCAAAGCCTAAATACATTGGCCAAGAAGGTTAAAAGGAGTAAGTATCTGCAAGGCATTTCCCCCCCCCCCCATATGACTGCGCTCTAAAAAAACTTTGTAATTTCAGGTCTATATTTGAACTGTGGGGTCATGGAAGATCTGCGGGGGAGCTCTATGCATCTTTGAAGAACTATCCAACGGACAAGATGGTATACATATAAAGAATCTGGATAATTTGGTTTCTAATCTCACTGAATAGCACTGCAGCTATACTAATGAAAGTGTCTTTGCCTTTTTTTCAGCTTCCATATCTACAGTCAGACTCTACTTACAAAGTACATATTCATACATTTAATAAAACGCTGACCCAAGCACAGAAAATAAAAAAGATAGATGTAAGTAGATGTTTAAGAAAACTTTAATTTAATCTATTCACGTTGTTCTTATTCCATGCTATCAGTGTTGTCTAGAGTGTATTTAAGATTGGGTTTCCTGAAGATCTTATCAGGTCTAAATGAGATCTTTGTGTCTGAATTAATTCTCCTCAAAATTCATGACTCCGTATTTTTTTTTTTTCTAAACAGACCATGTAAGGCATATACAAAGACAAACAAATATCAGTGCTGATTTCAGTCCAGTGTCCGGGGGAAACTGAAGCTTATTGCCCAAAACGATAAGATTCAAATGGCTAGAGTTAGGTGCTAGATTTTTAGAAAATCTGTTGCTTGATCTCCATATTAGTCATTTATTGTTGCAGAACGTGGAACAAGCCGGTCCAGTGACTTCAGTTGCAAGCTGTGTATTGTGTGCTGATTTCCCGTTCTGTCCTTATGCTCTTGTCTGCGCTTGTGCTCTCCTCATAACTATATCAGTATTTTAATTAGGAAATTTTTCTAAGTTACTGTTAATTTTTTCTCTTCCACATCCTATTTTTAGCAGCTATTTATCCCATTTACTTAATTTACAGAGACTGAAATTATCTGTGTTAATAGTAGCTACCCTTTCCTGTTTGTTCACTTTTTGTGTCCATGAAATAATGCTGAGTATGTAAATCAGTGTAGCTGCACATCACTGAAATTTTAAACCCCATTGTTCATCATCAGTGTTGTTTTTATAACTTGAAAATTGCATAATTAATATGCACAGTTCCTCTAAAGTTGGGTTCTGTTCAGTTAATAAAAAATGTCGTTCCTGATTTCTAATCCTTAATCGTTTGAGCTATCTTTATTCACAAGAAAGACGTTTCAAAAATCCAGAGAAAATTGAGAATGTACTTTTAGTACTAATCTATCATTTCTCACAAGTGGAACTGTGGTTTGATTTTTGGTTTGGTTTTTTCCTTTTTTTTTTTTGTGGGGTGCATATTTCAAAAATTTGACCCTGTTATTTTTGACTCTTTTTCTTTATTGTACAGGCCCTTGAATTTCTGCCATTCAAAGGAAAAGTAAATTTAAAGAAGCCAGAACACATCTTCTGGATTTTGGAAGATTATGGAATGGATCCTAATAACGTTCCAGAAGAGCCCTTTCATCTGTATTTTGGTAGATGGGTGCGTGAGTACGCTTGCTTCAGTTCTTATGAACTTGTATTTTCAGGAAAGTGTTCTTCAATTTAAGTGTAAAAAATTGTGTTGGGTTTTAATGGAAGCAGACAATATAATTATGGCTGAATCTGTCACTGCATAATACACTGATGCAAGTCTTGAAAGTTCTTACTGTGACTAGGAAAAAGTAGCTTAATTGAGCAATTCAGAGGAGGAAAAAATTGAAGTTGTATCTGGGAACATACCTTATCTTGCCTTCCACTGAGGGAGCACAACACAGCAGTGAGACTACACAGCTGTGGTGGTGTATTGTATTATTGTGGGCCCAGATGGAGCTAAAAGCACCGGCAGCTTGTTTCAAACACGAAGAAAGGTTTACAGGAACTGTAGGTGTCTTGCAGCCTGGCTGAGTTTCATCAGCCCCACTGGAGCATTCTGTAAGTGCTTCGAGTGGTCGTGACAGGCACCTTGACAGGAAGGTGCAGACGGATCCCTGAGGCTTTGAACACCAGCGGGTCCAAGCCCATAGGTGGATGCTTGCCTGGGGGGACACTGACAGTGCAGTGCTGTACAGTAGGAATCACGTTCAAAAACTGTCTGGAGCTTGTCATCTGAGGTCTTTACTACAAACTTTGTTGCCTGTTGGGTGTATGCACTCCAAACCTGCTGTATTATTAGGATATCCTGAGGAAATCTGATCTGGTCTTTTATTTCTTGTGAGGAAAAAGTGGCTCCCCAAAGGACATTCCAGAATGACACCAGCCACTGATGGGAATATGTGCTTGCAACGTCCTGGGTCAAGGGCAGCTGGAAGGAGGGAGAACCACTGCTGAGGTTGAACAGCTATGGTCAGGGGCTGTGCACAGAGAAGTTAGAGATCCACGTGATCTGTTAGCACCTGTGAATATTCTCCATGTCTGTGATTAATGTGAAAACACCCTGGGTTGTGGCAATACTGCAAAACATTGCAGCTGTTGTCCCATCTGTGCTGGATTCCTGAAGTGTTTAAAAACGAGTAAACCAACCTGAAAAAAAATAGGCAAATGTATTTTGTTTACCCAGTAAGACTGATGTTGACCAGAGCTGGGGGATAGTGTTGGAAGAGCTTTTGAAGATGTTTTCTTCCAGACTGCTTTGGTCCTCTTCAACATATTTTGTTGAAATATGTTGATGTACAAATGTTAGCATTTGGTCTTTGTTTTTCCAGTACATTCTGATCTGTCAACGCTATCCTAAATTTAGATTTTGAGCATGACAGAAAAGCCAGCGAAGATGGAAATTCTGTGTGACCTTAAGCGTGTGTGTGTGTATGTGCACGCACGTGTTAACATGCATTTCTAGCCCTCATCATTTTGAAATTCTTTTAACTCTGAATTGCTGGGAATTGTTTTTCTGATACCTAGAATAATAGCAAAGTTGCTCTAATTCTTATTTCTTCAGAAGAATTTTCCCTCTAAATTGTTTGTATATTTTTGACCTCTGTTTTGAAGAATTCATCTAGGTGTTGAACCAAGATATCTGTTGCTTGGAAAGAAGTCTGTCATATTTTCAGATGGCAGAAAGCAAAGTGATGTGTTATGAAATAAGTTACCTGTTTGTTGGATGGTGTCACTTAAGCAAGTCTGTTAGCTGGTCTGCTTGTATCTTGTATCTAAGACCCAACAGTGTTGTTAAATGTTTCAACAGATTGCAGATGGCCAAAGAGAACTTATCGAGTCCTACAGTGTTAAAAAGAGACACTTTATTGGAAATACTAGCATGGATGCCTGCCTGTCTTTCATTATGGCAAACCATGGGAGAGTAAAACCCAATGATGTTGTATATGATCCATTTGTTGGAACAGGTATATTTTTTTTTTCTACTGGCGGGAAAAACTTGGAGATGGTGTTACTGCTCGCACCACACTTTACCTGGTGCAGCGGCTTCTGGTGCTCGACTGATACTTGAGATGATATGGTGATTATAAAATGAATGTTTTGTTAACTTGAGAGGGATTTGGGGGAAGGAGACTAACTTCAGAGGATGTAAACAGTTTATTTTACAGTTCTGGCAAGACTATCTGTACTGCATTATTTTATGTAACGTGGCTTAAACACCAGTTCATGCATGTCATGGACCGCTTAAAACCCAAAGTGACTAAGAACTGAAATTTGGCTAGAGCACTCCCTGCAGTCACTTTCAGAATGTTACAAGGAGCAGCATTTTTGGAGGTGGCTATTTAGAGGAGTGCTGAGGGCACTTCTGGGCATATAATGCAACATAGCAATAGTTAGGTCATAGCATTCAATAGCGATCAGTTCCTCGTACCATCCATGTCTTGTCTTCAGGATAATAATTGTTCACACCATGTATTTGCCTCCAGCTGAACTTTTCTTAGTTAAGCCAGGAGGGGGAGCTTTTATTCCACATATTACTTTGTGTGGCATAGAAGTACTTTTTACCTAAGGGAAACTCAGCTGTTTTGTAGGTGAAATAGAAGATCTATTGTGTCAGGTTGTGCCATTTAATCATACAAGAGTATATTGTGTTAAGCTACCTATAGTAGTTTCTTCAAAAACGTAACAAAGGCTGTGTTTCTGACCTGGATTTTGCTAAACTTCGATCAAGAAGACCATGTGTGAGACGCATACAATTAAAAATACTTACATTAATGGGAGGATGAAGAGAATTCACTGCAGAAATCACTGCAGAGAAGTTAGGGAGAGAGAAGACAACACTACAGGGTCACTAGTAGGAGAAATTCTTATTAGCATATGGCTTCTCTGTACCAGCGAAAACAGACCAGGGATATGGTATTTTCAGAAACACAAAGCTTCAGTGAACTGTATGGTTTTGTCTTAAATTTTTGTTCATATATGACCTGATTTTTTTCTGTGCATAATAATGTCTCATAAAATTTCCGCCTCCTCCTTGTGCTTGGGTTCCTTGCAGATGGGTAGTACTCTTTGAAAGGTTGAGGAAATTCCTATACTTCATCTCTAAGCAGTTTGTTTCATTTCAGCGTCTATGGCTTTGTGTCTTTTTACAAAAATCTGCTAAACCTAAATCACAAAAAATTCTCTGAGAGTATTCATTCTCTTGGGAGTGAAAATCGAAGAGAAAAAAAAAAAGGAAGGGTAAAGTTAGAGGAAGAAGAATCTCATAGAAGTGGCGAAGCTATAGAAAGTCAAGATAAATGTTAAGTCGTGTTTCAGTTCAGAAGTGTAACATATACAAAGTTCTCCCCAAATTGCCTAATGATTTGAATTGCAATTTTTGTGGCTTTATTGCACTAGACAGCTGTAATATACAGGCTTGAGATTAGAGGTACATAGGGACACCGGAGATACTGGGTGGCACGCGCAGTATTTTTGTCAGTAAAGTGTATTTATGACTAAACAGCGGCTTTTGCACCTACTTCTGGTGAGTAAAACCCAGGATTTTCAATAGTCTCTTGAGGTCCTTTAGAGGGTTTTCAAGATTGTCAGTGCAACAGTGCCCTGCCACTGGAATTTTGGGAGGTAGGTCAGAGTTGAGAGATGCAGTGAGTTTGAGCTGATGGGTTTGGAAAGAACATACATTCAAGATTTGAGGAGTACTTTGGAGAAACTGCAGTTCAGATTTCTTTATTGGTGCAACTTTAATACCTGGCTTGGTTTCTTCCTGTTTTTTATGCTGAAAAGGTAAATAGTACCAAATTAGAACGGCCTTGCAAAATGGTGTTTGCCTGTTGGAAACAAACTCTTTTTGCTGGATGAGCCAAATCACAAGTCTTCCACATTAGTGTAAGAGTGGGCAATTGGAATTTGTCCTTGGAATGAAAAGTGCTTTTGACCAGGCTGGTTTAGGAGACTTGATTAGCTTTTTTGTAAAGCAGAATTGGAATGGCCGGGATTGTTTTTGAGTTCTGAAATGTAACTTCCATAAACTGTTTAGATATTCTTTCCTCAGTGTTGGGCAGAAGGAAGCCTGGAGGTTTCTGGAAGAATAAATCAAGTCTTTTACCTGAATACTTTGTACTTCCTCCTAGACAATCTGTTCTGGTTGTCTCAGTAAGCTTATTGTTTGTACCGTTGGAAGATGTTTGTCCCCACTTCCCCTTAGCCTATTTGTGATACTGCATAATTGCAAATGACAGGAATTTTTTCTTTGACATCCTGGAGGATAGTGGTATGACCGGACCCTCATCTGTGCTGAAGAGGTGGGGGAAATATGTTACGATAGAAAGGCTTGAAGTTCTGTGCCATCATCATTCTGCCAATAGTCATCAGGGGACACAATGATTCTCTGGTTAACCCTTTGTATACATCTGTTTGATATAGTAGGTCAAAGGGCTGGCCTTATTAGAGTATTTAAGTATTCATGCACCTTCTGTGTGAACACAATTGAACTAGTACTAGCTGAGATTTATTAAAAGCTGTAAGTTCATGTTTTCCTAACTTTTTTTTCCCTGTGATTAAAAACATTCTTAGATGGGCAAAGTACTTTCTTCTTACTTTTTTTATAGGACTGGGTGGTATGCCATACTTGGGGTCAGGGCTAGCTAAATTTGTCTTGACCCTCTGGAGGTACTGCCCATCTGTTCTGAGGGATTGCAGCCGAGAAGGGAAATGGGTGACTCCTCTGGGGTGAGTAACCTTGCTTTTCCCTGATCCGTTTGACAAGAAAAAGCAGAGGATTTTTTTTTTTTTCTTTCTCCCTCACCTTCGGTTTTGGTAGAGTTCAACAGCGTATGGTGTAGGAGTTTTCTAGTGCCTTGATATGGGATCTTTAGCCTGTGCACGCAGTGCGTGTTAGGGCTTTGTTGGTGCTGAGTGGGTGGTGCGGGGCAATGCAGCCACCTGAGGTGCTCCTCTCCACGCTGCCGGTGAATGGGAGAACTGGTGTCACCCACACAGCCAGCTGGCGCGTTGTTCCCTGTGCTGGTCAGCTCTCGTCCTGCAGCAATCGTCCCCTTTGTTTTAACAAGACTGTTTGTATCCATAAGCAGTTGACATCGGTAGTGTGGGGTTCACAGCCTTGTTCTCAGTCACTGTTCTGTTTTAAAGCATTCTTCTAGCTACATACCTCCTTATTAACAACTGGACAACACAGCTCTTTGGTAATCTTCTGCTGTCTGTCCTTTTTTTCATTTGGAAGCTGTTAAAGAGATAATGTCATTTGTTCTTTTCTGGGGGCTGTTCAGCCATTGCCCAGTTTCAAGGGGAAATCACACATGCTTTTTTGGTAGTTTGGGTTTTTTTAAATTAGGAAAGTAGACCCCAATAATAGTGATTAAAAAATTAGCTTTATTGCAGGATGAGTACGCTAATAAATGTACTGACAAAATAGGCCACATACTCACAGAAAAAATGCATTTGTGTATAGCTTTCACACTGCAAAACAGTTACAGAAACTTTTTTGATATTGCTGTTTACATTGGAGATACTGACATTTACAAGGTTCTTGACCATTGCTTATTACTCAGGGAATGGCCACATTATACAACAAGTTTGATTTTAGACACAGTTAAGGAGACTGACTTTGAGAACAGACACCGTAGAATTGCCATTCGTTTGGTGACGATTTTTCAAATTGTTTGTCAACAATTTGAAAGTCTGCTGCTTGCAAAGTAGAATTAAAAGTTTTGGTTCATGTAATGATTAAAAGATCTTACTGCCTTGAAATACAGAAAACTGTAAACAAACTCCTAAGAACAGTCTCCAGAGATAAGGAGTGACATCGGGCATAGCAAGATAAGGAAGATCAGGTATAGCAGACAAGGGACTTAGTGTTACTATCTCTGATTATAGTTGTGTAGTGATTCTAACTGGTTGGTAGTTTTAATTCTTTTTTCTTTCTTCCTTTTGTTTTTTTGCTTGGGTCTAGCTTTTGGTCTAGTATGCTACTGGTATAAACTCCTGATGTTCCTGAGCAAAAAATCCTAACACAGATAGCATTTATGATAGCAGTTTGTACTTTTCCCCTTTTCTCCCCTTTATAGGTG
Organism: Fulmarus glacialis; assembly: GCF_000690835.1. Classification (NCBI taxonomy): domain Eukaryota; kingdom Metazoa; phylum Chordata; class Aves; order Procellariiformes; family Procellariidae; genus Fulmarus; species Fulmarus glacialis. The sequence goes on from NW_009207935.1 coordinate 13,143, forward strand.
GCCTTCTAATCTCCTCAGCACACTTTGGAGCATATGTGTGTGGTACTGATATAGATTACAACACAATCCATGGATTAGGTATGTTACATATTTCTAAGCCACTGAAATCTTACACTCTGGAATTTAAGAATACTGATAGTAGTGGGTGATACTTACGGATTTTAAAGCAACATTAATCTTCACAGGATTTATTTGGTCATGCTTATTTTTATTGACCAATGTACATGTATCCTAGCTAAGCTATTCTCTTATTTTTTAAGCAGGAAATATTTAATAAACGGAATAATGAAAACCAAAACAAAGTTCTGAGTAATGATTACAACAGCTGTGTGCTTTCTTAGTCTGTGATGTAGGAATCTTCTCGTAACCTAACCCAGGAAATCTAATCCCATTCTTCTCTGAAAAACTGCAGTGCAAATTATATCTGACTTATTGGGCAGGATTATGACTGATGGATAGTGAGGAGATCTTACAAACCAACACTTCTATAAATGGGTTCAGTGACACCCTATGCAGATGGTGCAGCAGAACTTTTCTCATGTATTTTCATTATTCCTTGCTACTTGTGAAGTTATTGCAAATACTTGTGACAGTGAGTAGAATAAGGCAGGAAATAAACTCTGGTTTTGTGTGTGACATTTAATTATTTTCTTTTAAAATAAATGATAAGCTTTTCCTATGAAATAGTTTGTTGTTGAGTATTTTTTCCATTCCGTGCCCCGCTCACCCCAGGCAAGGCAAGCAGAAAGAACCAGAAATGGAGAGGGCCAGATGAAAATATCAGAGCTAATCTCCGCCAGTATGGTTTAGAGAAATATTACCTTGATGCGCTAGTTTCTGATTCTTCAAGACCCATATGGCGAAAAGGGATGCTGTTTGATGCAATCATTACAGATCGTAAGTTTGTTAATGCTTATTATTGCCTAATAACAATGACTAAGAGATTATTGCCTATGTCTATGCCTATGTACATTGATTTAATGTCTTGAGGAGTGGTCAGATCTGCAGTTTCCATATTACAAAGGATGACCACTGAGAGCAGCACTATGGAAATTGGATCTGGATTTGACATCTCTCTGTTTATTTTAAGGATAGTTATAAATGTGTAACAAAGCTGGCGATAATACTTTCTTCCATGGAGAGAATATTATGTTTGCCAGTAGAAATCAATGTGGCTGAAAATCATCCTTCGAAGAAGTCTCATTCAGTAAAGGCATAACCTTATTGATGCACAGAAACTTCTTGTCAGAATGGTCCATGATTGCAGTACACTGGAGTCTGCCATGGATCTCTGATAGGCTTCCGGAGACTTATGTTAAGTGCTTATTGGAATGCTTCCAAAGAGAAATTTTAATGCATTTCTGATACGCTTAACTACTAAAAGCACTAGTGGTTTGAAAGGATCCTCCGCTTTTTTAGAAACCTATGTACTTAACACTATTTGTCATGCATGAGAGGGAGTAGAGGCTAAGAGAATAAATAAAAGACTTTGATACAGCAACTTCTGACCTCTAGTGTGCTGGCTGTTATGATGACACATTCATAATAATTAGGAATAGGGAGTGTGACTTTTCTTTGTGGGTTGCCTGCTAATTTTTACTTGGCCTGTTTGGCAATAAGACAATGTAGAATATTAATATGACTTAGAACTGAGTTTGCAAATTGTGTCACAACTTCTGCGTTTACAAAACAGTGATATCGGTGCTTCAATGATGCTGAAACAAGTCTCACAAAAACAAATGTGTTGAACGCGAAATAAGTATGTTATGCTATTAGAAATGTGCAAAAATGTATGAGAAAAAGCCATTTCTGGCTCTTCTTGTCTGTCTGTGTGAGAATTGCCATTTGCTGAATGTGTTGGCAAGAAATTCCAATATATACAATTTCATTTTGAAGGAGGTTAGCTAAGTACTATAGGGGAGATGTTTGTGTCTGTCAAACAAAAGAGGATGGGATTATTTGTCACATATTGGAAATGTAAGGAATATCTTTTAATGGACAAAACAGAAAAGCATTATCCTTTGTAGTGTAGTAAATGTCTAGGCTGCTAGAAGCCTCTTACAGCTGAAGGGCTTTCTTTGAAATAGTTTTAAAGTAACCTTTTGGAGCAAGAAACTTTTAATAGATCTTGAAGAAATTACCCTTACTGACTTCTACTTTGTAAAAGCTTTTCTTTCTTTTAACTTTGTATAAGCCATAGTTTGTGCATTGTTGTGTATGTATAATATAATTGTATGTTATTTGGCCAAAGGGTGAGGTTCTCATCTGCATTATGCATTTGTTTTGTATAGCACCATATGGTATCAGAGAAGCTACTCGCAGAACAGGCTCACAAAAGGAAATGGTTAAGTCAGCTGAAAGAAGGTAGGTAAGCTGTCTTGTCTGTTATAGAATATAAATGTCTCAATGGAAACCCAGTCACAGTTTTAGAATCTTTATTATTTCTTGGTTGGCTGTCAGCAGTTAAAAAAAAAGTAATAATAATTAAAGAAAAAAAGCTCTTTTTGTTCTGTTTGCAAAACTAGTATGCCACTTCCTGAAATCCTCTCATTTTTGTTCTCCCTGCTTATTATTTGCATGTGTTCAGATTTCGAATCCTATTTCTCGTCTCTGTAAGCCACCATTACCTTGTGTTTCCTATTCTCAGAAAGTTCTCTTCAGTCCCTGCAAGCTGCAAAATCAGTCTAAAATGGATTACCTCTCTTTTACCTTATCTTTTCTCTTGGATTTCCACTGCTCCTTTCTCTTCAGAGATAACACATGGCTTCCCCACTGCCTTCCTTGTCTTCTGCATTTTACTCTAAATTGCCCTTAGGAGAGATGCTGTGCAAAATAACTATTCCCAAAGTGCCTGTGATTCTTTGACTTCCACAAGTGCTAAAGATGATACTCTAAAGAGCCAGTAGGGGAATTTGGGAAGTCATATTCCTCATAGTTAGAAATTGTACTCCTGGATTGTTCTAGGTAGTTTTGCAAATCTCAGATAGGGTTTAGGGTTGTTTTTTTTTTTTCAATTAAAAATGCAGGTTTTACCTGTGCTTTTATGTTTACACTTGTAAATTTTTTGTTTAGCACAGAAAATCACATCTTCGTTTCATCCAATTATCACCTAAGTGACATCTTTTTTGACCTATTGAAGTTTGCGGCAGAATATCTGGTGATGGGAGGAAGATTAGTTTACTGGCTGCCGATATACAGGCCTGAGTATGTATTCTTGATTTCTGGTATGTAGTATGTCGAAACCAATGCTATATTCTCACTGTGCTTTCTTTTGGGGCATAGTACAGCTGGAACTTCCACAGTACTAGCACTTAAGAGTAATGCTCAGACTTCATGTTTTAAAACTTCATATGAGGGAAAGCAGATTTTGAAATAAGGTTTTCAGATGGAGATAATTCCTGACTATTACCAAAAAGAAAAAGCCTTCACATGTCCTTGCAAATGCGTGTCCAACGGCTTAGAAAATTAGACTTTGAAGGTACAGATAGATTTCTAAGATAGTAGTAGCAAGGCTCTTATTAATACGTGTTTCTACTAGAGTAGTTGATAGAGATGCATGACAAGGTCCTGTAAGGGAACATTCTTGGCTCTTTGGGGTTTGGCACTACTAATTTAGCTTGCTTCTGAGAAATCAAAGTCAAGTGACCAAGAGATGGCAGTGAGAGGCAGGAAGCGTAGGGGAGCAGCCTTGTTAAGGACGAGAGAGGCCAGCAGAGACTGCAGGATGCTGTCTGCTCGGTAGTGCAGCCTGGGATTAGAACTGGGTTTAAAAGAAAAGACATCTGTTTGCATGCCTTACTTCAGCATCTCTTAGATAAGGTTTTGGGGGGGGGGGGGGGTTTGGTTGGTTTTTTTTCCCCAAAAACTGTTTCACAGTAAAGTAGGGAGATGATGTACAGTAGCTGTTTCTAAGTATCTTCCAGATGTAGATGTGTTCTGAGGGTAGCTTCTACAATGTCATATGTTTCTATGTACAGTCAGGCTATACTGACATATAAAGTGGTTGTTGCCCCTGGTTTCACCATGGAAATGGCTTGTGACAGTCCTACATTTAATTATCACATGCTGTTTTGAAAATTTGGAAATCAAAAGGATCCATTTCTGTCACATGCTTCCGTAACAAGAGTGCACTTAGTAGCTTGCTTTTTTTTTTAATGATAGAATTGGTATCTTATGCTTTTTTCATGTAAGACTATTCACAAAAAACAATGAATGCTATTAACAGTATTATAGCTAATTGTTCAAAATGTCTGTCTGTACATACTTAACCCTGACAGACCATGTGTGGTTTTGAATTCTTAGATTTCCATGTCAATAAACTCTGTTTGGAATTACTGAGTTCATTCTGTTTGTCAAGTTACCAGAGCTTTTTGTCTGCTCATTGAACATTGGTAAGAACATGCTTCCTCAGTACAGCAGTATTAGATAACTATGAACTGCACATTCTGGTTTTACTTCAGTTACTGTTTTGGGGAGGTCAGTTCTCTCAAGCTCTAGTTAGGTTGCCTCTTAAAAAGTAAATTTGTACATACTATTATGAATTGACTTTATACAATGAAGGTTGAAATACTAAAGTCACTATATTAGCACAGAATATTAGTATAGTCAGCTGTAATGATGAACAAACAATTCAGGAACAAACAGGAACAAACATTAAAACAAGTATGTGGGGGGAAGATAAGATACTGTCTACTAATATGTTGTGCTATCAGATATCCCTTGGCAACACCTGCCATCAGGTTCATGTGTTATTTGAGATCCTTGTGTATTTCCTTAAACTAAAAACAAAACTGGATTAAAATGGATGTCTGTTAAAACCACTGCTACTATATTTCTTATTTGATAATGTTCTGAGTTCTACCTGAAAGAATGTAGAAATATATGCATTAATGCTAACAGACAAGGCTTTTTAACAAAGTGATAATGATCTCTCCCTCTACAAGATAGCATCTCACTCCAAAGTTTACTCTTTCAATCTGACATTGACATCATTGTTGAGTCTGAATTCTTTTAATTCCTTTGCAGTCAGGCTTTTATATGGTTATGAAGAGAAACTTCTAAGATGTTGTAGCAGAGTGCCTATCTTTGTAAGAGAGAGAGAGACAGTTTGGTACTAGATGCATCAAAAGTCTTGTGTAATAGAAAAAACAACTGAGAATTAATTTGATTCTCCTTTGTCAAAAGCGTGTTCTGACTTCACCTAGCACAAGTAGTGACTTGATTTCACACATGAGAAGTGACTGAAATGTTGTTCTGCAATCTGGAAGTTTTGGAACAATGCAGAGAGGCAGTATTCTTTGGGTTTTTTCCTATTTACAAGTCTGCATTTGGTATTGCCTTACTTGTTTAACAGCTCACTATTATCTTTAAGAAATGTCAAGATTTCCATCAGCACCTAGATGGATCCTATTCTGAGTTGTGTTGGATTTGACTTCTTTCTCCCAGAACAATACATTTACTTTGTGAAGTGCATTCAGAAAATCCATTTCTTTACAAGAAAAATATGAAGCTCCTCCTTTGTATCTTCAAGTGATAGGTGTGAAAGTTGTTTAGTTCTGCTTTTTAATGTCTGACTTCTGTTGACCCCCAAGCATTGGGGAATCATGAGAGCAAGCATTTTATATGAAATCATAGTCACTGACAATACCATATACCATTTTCTGTATTATGTTGTAGTAACTATTACAGGAAAACTTATTACAAAACTAAGACTAAATGGCTGATCTATATTTCCGTATATAGGAAGGATGTCTGATCTCATGTTTATCTTATTAGCTAGGTCAATACTTCTTGCTCCTCTAGTCCCATGCAAAGCTCTTAAATCCTTAAATTCCTCTTTCGGCATTTGGAGGAGTAGAAGGATTGAAAGCCATTTAGAGAAAGCTGTTTCTGTAGAAAATAGTATGCTTATGAGATGGGGGCATTTAAAACACTGTAACTGCGTGCTTCTATAGACATGATTTAATTGCAAGCCAGTGTTGCTACCATCTGATGTTAAAAGATAATGGATTTTTTTTCCTTCCCTTTAGAAGAAGTAATTACAATGTGATATATTTGTAACACCAAATTCTGAAGTCCAGGAATGTCACTGTCTAATAAGAGCTGGTCTGATATGATTTGGAATTGAAGTGTAATGGTCTCCTTTTAGGGAGCCAGGGATAAGTCTTTTGTTCCCGCAGCTTCATATATGTTGACTGTGGAATACATTTTTAAAATCACAGCTCCTGATTGGGTAAATTACTACTCCTGAGTTGCCGAGATATTTTCCACTTGAAATAATACAGGCAGGCCTGTGTGCATACATCATGTAAATACATGTAGAAAATGTGTGTATGGGTCTCTTTACTGTGAGGTTTTAATTTATTCTACAGATTTTATGTTGCAAGATGATTGGAATATATGATGTAAAAACTCTGGAGCACCAATACCTGAATTTCTTTAATCAGATTAAAATGCATAGCAACTTTCTAGTGTAAGCCATTTTGTGAAGAATCTGTATGAATTTTGTTTTCAGATGCAAGTGTTCCAGTTCATGAGCTTACAGCTCTATGAATGTTTATTTCTTCCAGATATACAGAAGAGATCATTCCTCGCCACCCATGCCTGAAACTTATTAGCAACTGTGAGCAGATGCTTTCCAGCCACACATCAAGGCGTCTGATAACCATGGAAAAGGTGAAAGAATTCAAGGTAAGCTTGAATTCTTGATTATATTGTATAAAACAGTAGCTATAGCATTCATGAAAAGTTTGTGCTGCTATTCAGTATTTGATCCTTATTTCTATCACACTTGGGTTTTTTTATAATGAGAGTTAGAGCTTATGTAAAATTGCCACAAATTTATTTAAAACAAATTGGGTGGTGATTTAAGAGACCGTTCTGGTTTTGGTCTTCTCCTTTTTCTCTTCAGTTTTTGGTAAACTTTTCATCCTGAGCAAGCCGCTTAATAGTGTGAAAGAGATCTTTGAACCTACAGTTACTTGTGAAAGTTGCATATGCATTTCTTGGAAAACTGAACTCTCTGAATCCCATCCGCAGAGATGCCTGGATGCCTAAATCCCCAATGATTCCAAAGTGTAATTTGGTGCTCAAGTAAATACTAAATGCCTTTGCAGGCCTGGCAGTACAGGTAAACCGTATTCAATTCTGTTACTTCATTTTTAGAATGGTACTTTTTTAGCTTTTGGAAATAATAGGTAGCTGTGATGTAAGTACAGTGAAGCACATTGGGGGGTTTTTTGTTTTGGGACACGCTAAGTGCCTCTCCTGAGGCATTGAGACCAGGAAATATTGCATTCAGATCTCCTTTCTGTTCTTGCTGCTTCTCCCACCTAATACTGTTAAAAGAGATGCTGAACGAAGGTGAAGCAAATTCTTAATGAAAACACGCAAATGGTGAGCAAGCGTTTTTAGTACATTCCTTGTCCATTGGAAGAGCTATTTTAAATGACAGGAGATACAGTCAGACTGCTGTGTCTGCATGGTGCTTGCACTTATTACACAGCAGGGTTTCAGTACTACATTCATAATGCTAATGGTGACTGAGATTCTCAAGCAACACCTGAATTTTTTTAAAACACTGTATGTGGAGTTCAGAGCCAGAGCTGCGAACTTCACCAGTAGTGGACTGAGAGGGTAGATTTCGAAAATTTTTGACATGTATGTCTCGGGGTGTTCATGGAGGTTTTCTGCAGGAGTTTTATTATTGCCAGTGCTGTAGGATAACGTGTTCTAATTTAAAAAATGTATCCACCCTTCTGCGAATAGACTTTCATCATTTGTTATTCTTGTTTTGTGCATCACCTGTTTTTCGGTACATGCTTTGACAGGTTCATGTCTGGAAATGCTTAGCTCTGAGCACCTGAGTCTAGTTGGCAGGCTTACTGCTTAGATAAAACTGTGCAGGTGCTTACACTCAGGAATCCAGATGTCTTTTAGATAATTTAAAGATACCAGAACCCCTGTACTGTTTCTGATGATACAACACTTGTCCAAATAACAAAATACATATTGACTCCTTAGCTAGTGCCTGCTTGGTTTAGGGTCTTGTTGTTTGGTGTCTAACTATCTAAGATTTCCCCACCCCAGTGTCCCTTACCTAGGACATGTTTTTTTTTCTGTCTTAATATCTTGAACAACCTTTGAATTGGATACTTCTGACTCCCAGATAATGATCATAAAATTCAATAGTTGGAGCTGTGGCCATTTTTCTTTTTCCCAAATGGAGTGAATTTTTATGAATATACAAGCATTTGTGTTTCCAGACAGTTCCTGTCTGCTTTACTAAACTGGTTTGTAACAGGCACTCACAAATGCCTTTTAATTCAGCTTAATGTAGTACTCGCAGGTGGCTAAGAAGTTTTACAAATCATATAGTGTCATTATGCAGTCCTTCAATTTCCCCAGTGTTTGCCACCAATAATGAATTACAGATTGCACAGCAAATTCAATTTCGCTATTAACACTCTAAAGTCTTAACTGGAGATTAATTCAGTCAGTTATTGAACGTGAAATTGGTGGTGCAGTTTGATTGTGCTTGTAATATAAAGGAGACCAAAGTGAATGTAAAAAATGAGTATGTCTCGTTGAAGTATTGATCTATCATAATTAATCATAAGCATGAAGATCATAAATGTTATATTAAAAACATCACAAAAGGTGGTATATAACTCACTGTCTTGTAAGCATCCAGTCTGTTCTATTTAAGTTTACGATGAAATTGTGCCAACTGGAAAAGATTTCTTACTGAACACAGTGTTGATATGAATAGACTTTTCCAGCATGTGCACAGTATGAGCAGAAGAGTTGTTTGGTTTTTAACATTTTAGGCTTTTTTTGGACAGCCACGGTGGTCATTAGTAACTCCCTTCCTCCCCAGTCTTAAATTATAGTGATAATAATAAAAGTGAATGAAGGCAGTTGTTGTAGAGGGCAGCTAGCAGTAGCCAGCTAGCGACTTCTAGTCTTCTAAAACTCTGAAGGCAGAAGAATTAGAGAAGTGAAGAACAAGAGTGTGGAACAGGAGAGGAACAAAACAGAAGTGATACGAGGTGAGAGCTTACTAGCCTGATGTATTACTTTTTTCTATGGACATTAGTGTTCCTTCTGGTATTAAATGGATATGGATCTCCCCAATAGCTCTCTAAACCTGAAATAAAACTTTCTAATTGATATTATAACAGGCAGGACTGTGTGTGAGTCTACCATCATTGAACTGTGGAGGGGTTTTTTTAAGCAGTAAAAAACACAAGTCTAGCTCTCTGTAGGCATTCATATGTAAGAACTGAAATACAGTGGTAATGGAAGAATGAGAAGCTGCTGGCCGAGTAGATTCATGTTGCAATGTCTGTCGACTGTGATCTAATAGAAGTCCAGTCTTCTGCTTTAGGTCAGAGGAGGTTTGAACCAATTCTTCCAGCCCGAATCAAGTGAAAATGTACCTTCCATTGTGCCAGTTTATTTTTCAAAAGCCTTAAAAAATATAGTTATGTAAGACTGAAAGGTCTCAATCTGTGCCACCTATATCTGAATTGTCATCATTATTTTTTATTTGAATGTCAAAATACTGGGAAGTGGTTAATCAGTAGGAAAACTGGAGTATACAGCATTGTTACCACAAGGGTTCTTGGGAATCTATATCTGGTGATCAACCAACTATTTTCAGAAGGCGTGGACTTACTAAGTGTTTAACTGTAGGGTTGTTTGGTGTTCCATTTCTTTACACCAGTATGTCTAGCTTTCTGTTTTCTGAGGCTTGTTGATTTCCCCATGCTGAATTATTTCAGCTATTGCCGAATTACTTGTTTCATTCCTCAGCCAGCTGTCTTACAGAAGTGTATGGTATCTATTTGGCTGGTAAATGCTACCTAGTTCTGAAGTTTCTAATCAGGACTTCTTAAAAAAATATGGGAGGAGAGATCTGTAATTGACAAGGGCTAAGAAAGACACGTATAAATTGTGTCGCAAGGTGGAACAGAAAACTTGACTGAAGGACGAACTCTGAGCATATGACAGCCCATGAAAGGACTCTGGAACATCAGGCATACAAATCCACCATGCTGAATGGGCCCAGCATTTCCACGTCACATGGTCCAGAGTCGTTACTGGTGTAGCATTTCTCCTACTGAATTTAGCAGTGTCTGTTCCAGGGTATGACCCTGTTGTCCCTGATTTGGAAACGGCTCGGTGGTGTTTACAGCTGTATAACATTAGTACAAGTGGTTTCTATAGCTACTGTCCAGCACCAGATGTAGAGTGGTAGGAAGCTGTGATAAGGCTAGGAAGACTTTTTTAAACAAAAACTGAATGTGGGTAATTACCCTGAGGCTGAACTGAGGCATGCTCGATTCATAAAAACCTTTAGAATTTCACTTAATATTTGCCAAGATTTAAAGAAAAACAAAGCTTTCTTGTTACCTTTAAGCTTCCTCCTCTTTCTTCCACCTCTTTCATTATTTATTGGAGATCTGTAACACCTTTTTTGGTGTTGTCTTTAGAACAAGTAAGCGTTGAGGTGAAAACTCAAATTAGCTAAAATAAATTTGGTAGTGTGCACTTTGACAAGAGCTTTGTTCATTTTCAGTTGTCACAAAAATAATCATAAAACATTTCAAAATAAAAGTTTTATGTGATAACTATTGTTTGCAATTAGTCTGCTGTTTTGAGAACTTAAATTATTCAAAGTGAGAACTAAGGATGATGATAAAGAACGACCAGGGATTAACAAACGTCTTCAGTTCTGACTTTTACAAATAAAGGAAGAAGTCTCTGTCTTCTTGATAGTGCTGGCAGACTGGGGAAAGAGCTGACTTAGTGCCAAGTAGGCTGATCGTTGCCAATCAGTCTTGGAAGTGATTTCTTGGGAAGTCTCACTGTTTTGTGTGCAATAACCAATTACAAACTTTATGCCTACGTGTACAGTTGTTTGAAAGGAAATAAGTGAAAAAACCTCCGTATGCCTAGATGCAGCTGTGTATCACAAGCAGTATTCCTTACTCCTCTTCCAGCGTGTCATGTTAAGAGGAGGAAAGAGACTATCTCCCTTAAAACACTGTGGTTCAACTCCATTCCCTGAATTTAAACTTTTTTTTTAAAAAAAAGGAGGAGAAAGGAAAAAACATATTAACTGCACTGGACAGTTAATGCACTTGAGGGAGAGTTGACGCTGCCACTGACACCCTCTATAAGAGATCTTCTCTTACTACAAAGCATTCCAACGCAGGAGTGCATATTCTACCAATTCATGCTACTCAAGATAGAGCTTAACTGAGGATGTTTGACTGGCTTCCTTACTGAAATGAGCTGGTGCCTGATGCCCAGGCAAATTCTAATGCAAATAGTCACAAGAAATTGTTTCATGAAGATGATTTTTGGCAAGTTCTTATCTCTGTGGAGTTAAATGCAGCCTATTCCTAGTTTTCAGATTGTACCCATTCAGCTCCCCATGTAGATATAAAATACCCTAAGTTAGAATTTGTTAGGAAATCGTTAGTCTCTGAAATCCAAGAATTCCTTTTACTTTGATCAGTTCTCATGTTGCCCATAAAACTGTTTCGACTATTTTAGGACGAGAGGAAATGGCCTCAAGTTGCGCCAAGGGAGGTTTAGATTGGACATTAGGAAAAATTTCTTTACTGAAAGAGTGGTCAGGCCTTGGAACAGGCTGCCCAGGGAAGTGGTGGAGTCACCGTCCCTGGAAGTATTTAAAAGACGTGTAGATGAGGCGCTTAGGGACACGGTTTAGTGGGCATGGTGGTGTTGGGTTGACGGTTGGACTTGATGATCTTAGAGGTCTTTTCCAACTTTAATGATTCTATTCTATTCTATTCTATGACTAGTAAATCTCAACAGTGAGTGGTATCTCCAGGTAGGTCAGGGTTTCTTATTTTCTTTTCTCTTTTTTAAGAAGCAATTCCCAATCTGTTATTTTTCTTTAAAGCAATTACCATCTTTATCGGACAGTTATGTCTGTACAGGGGAGAGGCGGGGAATGGAAGCTCTTAAGGTACGGAATGGAATTATGGTGATGTGGGCCAGGAGCTTCCCTTGTAAGCTCTCCCAAGAAATCCGTGCCTGACTGCAGATCTCTCATCTAGCGAGCAATGATTTGCATAGCTTTTGATGAAGCCTGGATTTACAAAATGGATTCTGCTGTGGAGTGATGCACTAAGCCTGTTTCCATTTGATGAATGCAGATGCTCCTCTTACAGCTGTGTTTAACTCAAAGTTTGTTCTCTTACATATCATATCCTCTCTTCGCCCTAAGCAGCTTGGGGGTAGAGGGGGGTAGTTCCTTTCTTCCTTCCTCCCTTCCTCCCTTCACCCTGAATCAGCATTTTGTTACTTAAGGAATCAAGATGAATGGTGTACAGATGTGTGACCTCTTAGAGGTTGTAGGGATTAATTTTTATGTTAAAATACTGTTGACCCATATAGCATTATCCTTCAGGGTCAAATATCCCATTCATTTCTCAAAACAAGCAAATTGTGTAGAATTATCATTAAAACACATCCCAAAGGTATAAAAATGTATTATATGTTTAGGTCAAAGAAGGATTACTGATCTGCAAGTTCAGGGGAAGAGTAAGTGCTCTTTTCCTCAGAGTGGTCCTGTGTAAGAGACCTGGAGAAGTGGGTGCAGGCTGGCTGTGAGAGGAGCATGTCTTAAATCCTCCTTGTTTCCTGTCTGCCAATAGTAATTCTTTTCCCCATGGACGTGTTAAAAGCCTGTTGATTATCAGCCTGAGAATGGTCTAGAGATGGCAGTCTCTCACAGGTGGCCAAAGGACAATAGATAGTACTGTGTCTGCAGTGGGTTTACTGAGGTCATTTTCTCTTGCTATTTTCCAACATTGCAGTATTTAAATAGAACTAATTTGCTGCTACTGGTGTACATGCTTTACATGTTAGATATCCACATGGCGCTTAACATTTAGCAAGTTAATTTAAGCCTGTGGCGTGCTGCTGATAGATGCTAGGATAGCAGATGAGGACAATTTCATAGGAATATCTCATTGTGTCCAGAAGAGGGCACTTGTATATCCACACAAACATCTTAATGTGTTGAAAAACCTTTTGTTTCACTCCTTTAAAATGCGTATTAGGATATCCAAAGCAAGATGAGGTGTTGATCTTGCTAGGTGAAAGCCTGGAAAGGCTACGAAATAGCTGAAGAGGGAGATTGTCCACTAGGATTCAGTTCATCCTTGCATTGTAATACTTTGAAATGTATGAAAATATTGATGTAAATCTACTTCCATGCGCCTACTGCTTATGCTAAAGCATTCCACAGTAACCTTATTTTCAAATATGAATAAATAACTCCGAACTGTAAACTTAAGTAATGAACCAATCTGTATGTTGCTGCATTGCTTAAAAAAGTTATAGCAGTGAGGATGTATTGAGGAGAAACATTTAGTGGAATAGAGGTTTTGTTCTGTCATATACTTGTTTTTATTTTCTCTTTGCACAGTTCAGTTGTTCTGTGTGAGGCTGTTTATCTCGGTTCCATCTTGCTATCGAGTATAATAAACTGACATCAACCATAAGTGTAAAACTGTTTTTAAAAGTTGCCGTCAGTTTTCTTTAGCACTCAGATTAAAGTTTGATATATTGTTTATCCTACAGTATTGATAACATTAGCTGACAAGTATCTTAATTATATAAAGCCACAGTACATGTTGAACTAAACCTTTGTATATATAATGGGCCAATTTTCTAACCTATGTTCTTGGCTGATGTCAAATAGGTATTATGTGTGGGGATTTACTGTGTCAACTTTAACTTTCAAAAGTACATGAATACTGCACAAGAAAAAAATCCTCTAACTGCGCTTCAGTAACTGTAGGAACGCATTTTAGTCATTTGTGTTCCTCTTCTGTTTGTATCTGCCTTCCACAAACCTCTGAGTGATTGAATGTTCCAGGTGGTATTTCTTCTGGAAACTAACCTTTGTATTTTCCTTTATAAAAGTCTGTGTGGCGTACTACCTGTGCTCTCATTCATTCATGCAAGGGTTGGATTCTGGTGATGTTAGCTGAGATACTTCCAGTGATGCAGCACTGTTAAAACTTCAAATGTCTGGTACTGACAACTTGCATCATTTTGCTGTACAGAGTAGAATAATGAAAATTTGAATGAGTACATTAAAAAAAAAAAAAAAACAAACAAAAAAACCACCACTACCCCAAAAACCCCTTGTCTGCTTACAGCTTGTATTTGATCAATGTCAAATGAGAATCCATTGCATATGGATTTTCATTTCTGTTAAATGTTAAGACTTTGTAGTAGGATGTATATGTTCTTGTTAATCCTATTGGAAACCTTAGCATTCTATTTTTGGAAATCTTTAATCAGTCTAATGACTTAAATGTTTGCCACTGAATTGTGGGGGAAAAAAAAAAAAAAAAAAACCAAAACAAAAAAACCCAACAACTTTACTCTTGCTTGTAATTGTCTGAAAAAGTTTGGAGGAAAACCAGTGGCAATACATCCTGAACATACTACCGTAAAACCTAATGCTTGCATTTTGATACCATGCAGGATCAAGACCAGAATTCTTACTTGTTGGATGGTCAATATATGCCATACAGGGGACACAATTCATTCCGTGAGAAATATTTCAGTGGTGTGACAAAGAGGATTGCCAAAGAAGAAAAAGACAGTCAGAAGTAAAATATAATATAAACAGATTAAAAAATGAGGAAAGAATGAAGATCGTGTTTCTTTGTAAGGACATCTGGATATGAACATTCATTTGGATGCTTCAGAAAAATAAATACTGCTTTTAATTTTAAAACAAGATGAAACCCACAACACAGGTTGAGAGCAGTTCTTTTTAATTAGCTTTGTTTATAGCGGATTTTATTGTACAAGTTTTTTGAGTCTTATTTAATTTATATTTGTACTTTCAAGTAGTAATGATGATTGACTAAAACCATTATTATTGTTCTTTCGCCATTAACATTTACAAAAAAGTAGTAGTATTATTTGGCTTCTTAAACTGTGAACATCTGGCTGTTTTAGAAACACGTGGTGGTGATCAAGGATTGCTTATTAAGAAGATCATTTTCATTTGTTTTGTTTTTTTGTAAATGGTATACAATAAAACAGAAAAGATTGTTGTGAGTTTTTTTTAATTGTTGCATGCAATAACGGCTTGTTTGAATTCCGATGGCTCTGGCTGAGGCCAGCAGTGTTTAAAACAAACAAAAACCACAAAGAAACAAATGCGTGCACACACACACCCCCCCCCCAAAAGCCTCTGTGACCTGACAAACTCTGGAGAGCCTCTTAAACCCTGTGAAGCCTGTCCACATCTGAAGCTCATCTGTACCTTGGATTTGCTTTTGCATTCCTAAACCTTGACTCTTGGTCAAGCCAACTGTCTGCAATTTTTGGTTCAGAAACTGATAGTTAAAGCAGTAACAACAACAGCATAAAATCAGTAATGGTTCCCTAATGGTATTAAGCCTAATCAAATCTTTGAAATTGAAGCTGTATTTGTTAAAGGGCAAACTCCGCTGAATCCACACCATGTCCATCATGAAAATACCTCATTTGAAAACCACTGAGCCCATTAATTCAGGATGTTAATGGCTCTTCTCATTTTGATGGTCAAATATTCTTCAGCAGGGCATTGGTGAACGTATCTACTTGCTCCAGCCAGAAAAAGCCTTCCTTCTCAACTTGCTGCAAGTTACTGACTGTGGTCATATTACAATCTTTGTAGATTGTAATCTTTAAGCGCCTCTCCAAAAAAACAGTGATACCTAGGAAGGCACGAGTCATTGTGTGTATCTGCTTGAGTTCTTTAACTGAATTTGCTCTTCTGTGTGTTGTGGTCCTCAGCTGCAGCAGGGAGAGCTCACATACTCAATGACAACTTTGTCTGACCTTCTGGATCTAATCTGTGGCGTGTTAGGAAGTTCTGAAATAGTGATTTATTTTCTGTGTTTCTATTATAAATCACTTTGTTTTGAGACTTTTAATGTCAGCCATATAATAGTTGTTCTGGGCTAAACTTGGAGCAAGATCAAAGCTCAGAAAATTTTTCAAAAGCAGAATTTGAGTTGATCACTTTCAAATATTACATCAAAAAATTACTGCTTCTGAAAACCTGTCTTCATATAACTTCTGCCTTCAATTTTAGCATTACAATTTGGCATTCAGCTCTTATTACTTTACAAATTAAAATTACTTTCTGTTCTTCCTAGGCAAGGAATTTTTCTAGGTGGATTTATTATGCATTTATAACTTCATTTTCGTAAAAGTTACCCTACATGGACATGATCTAAATGGTTATACAAGATGTAAGGTAGTGGCAAATCTGGCTCTGTCTATTCAAAGAGAATGATTTAGTTTATTTCTCCTCTGCCTGGTCCAACTTTTAGTCAATTCAGCAGCAGTGGTGTGGCCTCTGTTTAGCAGTTCATACATAACAGCTCTATCATTACTGAGGAGTACCGTTTTGAACAGAAACTGTAAGTGTATTTGGGGTACTGCATCAACATCCGCTAATCAAAAATAGTTCAGAATTGAAATCAGATGTTCAAGCTCTGCTGATCCCCAACTTTAAAGCTATCATTTGGAAACATTTCTCTAAATTTCTCCTCACTTAATGTGCGCGCTCTAGCCTTTTGAACGCGCAGACTTGCAAAGCGGAGGCGTTTATAGCTGTAGAGCCGTGACGCAGTCCTTGCGCTCTCTCTAGCGAAGGACTGACAGGCGGGTGAGTTACCCTTTCGGCAGGATTTGGCCATCGGTGGCCGCGGTTTCTGGCGCTTTCGTTCGATCTGGTTCCATTCAGTCTCTTTCTGTGAGGTTCCAGTTTCCTGTCCCTGGCAGGGAGGGTCAGTTCACGAGCCTGCGCTGAACTCATGCCGTTGTCATTCCCTCCTTTGGGGTGGTTTGTGCCATTTTCCAGTTTTGAAAAATAAACGTTATTTTTGGAGCGCTTTGTTGTGCTGCAGCGAATTGGGTGGAGGGAGGAGCTGAAAACAGCTGCGAGGTCATATGGGCAGAGGCTGTCTCTTGCTGTAGGGAGTGATTTGTTGAGGT
>NW_009207935.1:30277-48183 GCF_000690835.1 Fulmarus glacialis
CCTCTTTTCACAGAATCCCTTTACCTGCTGGTGGTGTTCCTGGCTGCCGAGCCTCCCATGTATCTATGGGAAGAGGAATTAGAAAAGTAGCGGAAATAGGTTTTCTCTGCATTAATTGTGTGCCCTTCCTGCTCGCTCTCGCTAATACTTTTTAAAATGAGTGGCCGGTTTAAACAAGTTTGACAAGGTCAAGGTTTGATGAGGTCTTACAGATAATAGGGAGCTACAAATTTTGTTGAAATAGGCAGAGAAGAAGAAAAAGACCTAGTTAATCTCTTCCAGGGAAAAGATTGTAATATGAGTTCAACTCTCATTAAACATCAGAGAACCCACACAGAAACAAGTCCTGGAGACAAAAACTCTAACCAGTGTTTTTTGTTGCTGCTGTGACAACCAGTGCTGGTCCTGCCTGCTTCTTGGTCTTCTCTTTAGAACAAAAAGACCCAAATAAAAGCATACAAAGAGCTTTTTTAGAAGGAACATAAAGGTGTCGGCTGAACTTTCCACTTCTACTCAAGCTGTGAGACCACTCACAAAGACTCAGACTCGGTAGTTTCTCCTTATCTCCTTATTCTCCTCTGATGAGAGGAGTCAAGCAGATGCGTCAGCTTGCTGAACATCTCAAGTAGAGGGCAGTCCTCCCTTTAAACCAACCTAAGAAACTGGTGTCTGTTATTGGGACAACATCTAACTCTGGGTCTCCACTAGCAGAGCAGGCTTTGTTTCCACACCACCTGTTGCTGGCCTTTGTGCTGGTACCATGCACTGCAGCGATGTCCACTCACTGGATACGGGCACTTCAACAGCAACTCTTGAAGTTTGGATTAGGTGGATCCTTCCGTCCTCTCTACATGTTCAACGGGGCTGGAAGACTGTGGTGGAAGTCCTTAACTGTTTGGCATCTCTTCTTTTTCCATTAGACTAGTATTTTAGCTCAGAGTTGTGACTTGTAAGAGGGTCATAGGTATCCATGCACATGGCAGTTGGCAGAAGGCAGTCAAATTTTTGTGCGTTCTCAGTCAAGGCTCACCTGTCCAAAAATACTGAAAAACGCTGCTAAGAAGATATCTCAGGTTGTTTTGATACTAGTTAACTGTAGAGATGTTACAGGGAGGAAACACCTTAATAATTCTGAATCTTCTCTTTCCTTCTATCACTGCTTTTTAAGATTTCTTCTTAATGCTTATTTCCACTGTCCCCAGGACAACCCCACAGCCTCGGGGCCACCAGCCAGAGAAGGGTGCAACAGAGATGGTGACCCTGTGACTTTGCACTGTCCTCTGGCCACAGGTTTTCCAGAGACAAAAATGTCCAGTTGGAGAGGGCAAGACTGGAGCAGATGATACTGGAGCAGTGGTTATGGGTTTCCCTGTCGGACAACAAGCAGCTCTGGGGTTAGCTGGCAGGAGGCTGATGAAGTCCCCAAAAGGCAAAGGTTGTTCTCTGCTGGCTCAGCTCCCGTCACCACCACGTTTCTCTTTTCTGACTCTCCTTTCCGCTCCTTCACAGAAGCTGAGGAGAAAAATTTAATGCATACTTTCTTTGCTGTTTAGCTTGGTCTGCAGTTTAAACTGAGGTCCAGAGTTGAACAAGGCTGTCTTTTCAGTTTGGAAACTTCTTCCCTGCTCCTAAAAAAAATAGAGTTGTGGGTACCCAGGAGGATGAAGAGGCCAATGTCCCTCTCTGCCTTTCTCTTCTGTTTGCTATTTGGAAAAAATGGTTTTTTAACCGTGTTCTCTTACGTCACTGGTTTTGGTGATCACATAATTTAAAACAGCGAAATATATCTTACCTGCCTCCATGCTACCCTTTTTAATATATTTCTCTGATGTTCTTTTATCGGCGTACTGGACTGTAAAAATCTCTGTCTATGTATGTATCCTCACAACTGTTTAAATCACAGTTTTCTATCTGAAAATCATGTTATTTTGTACAGTGCCTCTAATCAGTTACAGCTTTCCTGAGCCTATGGATGGGGAGGACACCACTCAAAAGAGACGTCAGCTCTCTGTTAGCTAAAAGGCCTCATCAGACCCGAGGTCCCGCAGAAAGGACAATCTGTCTGGCTACACTAAGGGTATTGGACCTCAGGACAGGTTTGCCAAGTAAGATCTTTTTTAATTCTTGTAGGTTGCTTAAAATGAGGTGGGCAGCTAGAAGGTAAAATCCATTGATAGGAGGGAGATCTTACTGTCTTTACTGCCACTGTTGCAATCTCGGGTATCTGTACACTTGGTGAGGTGCCCAGGAATTGCATTACAGATTGCTGAGGACCCACAGCAGACCTAGGCACAGGAGGCTTCGACCCTGCATGTCAGGTTTGACAAGGAGTATTTTGAGTCCAATTGGATAGGAACAGGACATTTTGCTTCATTTAAAGTTCCTCAA
The DNA here is from genome assembly GCF_000690835.1 of Fulmarus glacialis. NCBI lineage: Eukaryota > Metazoa > Chordata > Aves > Procellariiformes > Procellariidae > Fulmarus > Fulmarus glacialis. The sequence continues at coordinate 32,666 of NW_009207935.1, forward strand.
AAGTTAATTTTTTTAAATTCAATTTTCAGGTGCTGGAAATAGACTGGTTTTTACAAAGATACGATGATTGCCAATGGTCATCTGAGATTCTAATCCAAAATTTCTCTTGCTGTATATAAAAATCGTTAAAATAAAAAAACCACTTACCTTCTAAAGATGTCATAACAGCACAGTATTATCGCTGTTTTAATTCTCTCCAAAACTAAATTTTATTTAAAAATTATTTTTCAATTTTTTTTTCACTTGCTGTATAAAATTCTAATTTAAAGCTTGTTCGTCAGGGATTCATTCTAATAAATTTTTCACTAATAAAGTGCAAAATAACAGGTCATGTTACTGTATATGATAGGATAAGTAGTTAATTCAAATCAAATACATAACTCCTAACTAAACAATCTCATCTTCATAAGGAGATTCCACTGGCAATATAGTCATACAGCAAATAATCATAATACTTCCTTCTATAAGAGTCTGTCGCAAAAGATGGAATGTCTCTAAGTGATGACTAAGGGTGGATGTTGACTGCCTTTCTGTAAGAGTCTGTCCCAAAAGATGGAATGTCTCTGAGTGATGACTAAGGGTGGATGTTGACTGCCATGACTGGACAGCCTAGAGTGTCTTTGCTTTATCCTGAGACTGATACGAGAGATTTCCACTGAACACTGGAAATTATGCTGATGATTGCATTTTGGAGGCAAGACTAATCCTTGAGCTATCTTTTTTTCTATTGAATGCAGCACTAGGAGAAAATTCAGTACAGGATAAATTTAGCTATGAAAGTTCTTAACAAGTAATAGGGAAAGTTCATAAAATACTGTGATTTTTGGCTAGAGATGAAACATAGCTATGTGGAGAAAATCCTGTGAGTGGTTGGATCTATTCAATTGGAAGGATAGGTCCTTACACACAGGCAGTCTTCTCCACTGAGCTGTGGTCCTGTTCTTTATGTGAATGTATGTGATGGGTGGAATGATGCCTCTCTGGCCGCAGTTCATGCCCTTATAAATTGTTCTGCTCTACAGGTTTGTTTTGAGGCTGTTTGCATAAAGCTGTGAGATCCCGAGATTAGAAGTGCTAGGCAGGTGCAACGTGTTTATTGCAATAGCAGTTGTGGCAGAGACTAGGATAACCAGAATCATGAGCAGCACCACATGACACACGCTCCTGTCTTGGAGAGAACCTTGTGTCTTGCTAATAAACAAACCCCTATCAACTTAGGAGAGTTTTGGGAAGTTTCTACACTCTCTTCAAAATGTGTATGTGGCAGAGAGTACTTGTATGCCTTTGCATGAAGCTCATTCCTTAACACTCCTGGAAAAAGGTAATGAAATTACATGAGGAAAGGGGCTGGTTCGCTTAATCAGTAAATATTTGTCAAAGTTGGCATTTGCAAAATGTCATGTTTTAATCTCCACAGCTTGCAGCAGGAGCTGTCACAGGGGTGCGTGTGCACCTATGGGGGGTTCTTCGATAGTGGGTAGTGGAAAGCAGCCCCTTCAGTCGCGTGATGCCTCTGCTCAGTCCTGTAATGGCGAAGCAGCTGGTATGGACAGCGGTGAGTGTGCTTGTGCATATTGGGTGAGTATGCAAAACCGCCCAAGCACCGCCTGCGTTTGTGCAGCCCCCCCCCGTTCTGGTGTTCCCCGGAGCGACCTGACAAGCTGCAGGTTGAACTCGATAGACTACTGCTGTTTGCTACGGGGAATGACCTGCCAAAAAACCGCACAGGCCCCGTGCCGCTGGGGCCGGGGAACCGGGACCTCCCCTCTCACCCCCAGCCGCCTTGCCTCTTTATAAAGCAAAGAAAATTTCTACCTCAGTAAGAAATTAATTCTGTAATAACCATAGAATAGCATTTTTAACCTTACGTAAGGATGTCAAAGAAGATAAAGATATGGACTATTTCTTAATTAAATATAGATTTTCTTTTGGTTTTTGTTTTTACTCTAAAGGCAAACCAAAACATGTTTGTGCCAAGAACTGTTATATCCCACTCCCCTTTCTCTCTTTTTTTTTTAATTGTATTTTTATATGCTTGGCAGAATTAATGATGAAAATCTTTCCAGCTGTGACTTTGCCAGAATCCCTTTCTGAAGCTCCTACTAATTTGGATTAAAACTGGATGGATGAAAGCCTCAAACAGCAAATCCTGGCAGTAGATTTGCTGAGGCCCCACAGCATATACTTCTCCAACTGTTCTTATCTTTTGAGGCAAAAAAAAAAAAAAAAAAAAAAAAAGCAAACATAATTTTGTAATTACACAGTTGTTAGCGCTCTCCCTGCCTTTCCCCTCCCTGGGCTGGGGCAGCAGGCGTCTGCGTGCAGGCATGGAGCACGCAGCCGGCGGCTCCCACCCGCCCGAGTAGCCTGCTGGGGCTCCCCTCTGCGGGACGGACCTCTGGCTTTTGCAGGGCGAGGTTTGGATTGCAGGGTGGTGGGTTTTCTAAGCATTATCTCGTACCAGCTACTCTATGTGTTAACAGCCAGCATGGATTTTAGAGAGAGTTGCCACGCTGGGAAGTAACTGTTCGAAATGGCAAAGGTGGGTGTGCAAGCCTGTCATTGCAGGGACGTGGAGCCACCGAGCTTCCTCAGTCCCAGCTGCTGGGCGCTCACCTCGCTTGCTTAATTCTAGCAGCGTTGGCGTCGTATTTTCTTACTGTCCAGGCTTCCTGGAGCCAGCAGCTGCAAGCTCTCCTACTGCCACAAACAATTAAATTAATTTCTTTAAATTGGACAGATCAATCTCTGGCAAGTGGCCCGTGTTCCTTCCCCTCCTCCCTCTCACCAGGAGAGTCTTCTGGAAGCTTGTGAGCTTACTAAGACCTTGCTCGGTGTGTTCCTCTCTTCGCAACCAGGCAGAGGCAGAGAACAGGCAGTGCTCCAAACGCAGGCAGCGTGATGGGGTGCTGACAGCCTCTTCCCGTGGCCTTGCCAGAGGTGCCCTCTCCACCAGCACAGCCCCTCCAGGTGCGAGGCTGCAGCTCACCAGGGCATCCTAAAGCTGCTTGCGAGCATGTTGCCTTAGATGCCAGCACTTGCCGGAGGGGGTGGCAGGAGCTCCTCGCTGCTCTGAGCGCCTTGCTGACCTGCCTGGAGCACTTGCTGCATGGAGAAGGAATATGAATACTACCAGTTATATTTATGGCATGTTCTGTTAATCATCATGAACAACAGCAACAACAGCTTTCCCAGGTGGACCACTTACAATTTCTGGCAGATACAAAGATCGTGAAGGAGGTGGCAACTGCTAAAGTGTTGTGGGGGACGCTGTAGGCAGCAGCATCTCCTGTCTCCGGGCTGTGCCTGCTGGCACAGAAAGCCACGCAGCCCCTCCAATCTCCTGCAGGAGACCTACCCCTTCCACTCAGTTCCACTGGGCTGAGGGCTTTGTTTTTAAAGGGTGTGCTCCTTGTCACCATTAGCTGCTGGTTTTCTCCATCAGCAGGTGTGAGCTGCCTCAGTTTGCCTCCCAGCTGCTTTGAAGGAACGGGAAATGCACAGTGACTGAGCTCTTCTTTCCTTCTCAGGATGCCTTGAGGTAGGGTTGAATGTAGTCTCAAGGAGGCAGAAAGAGGAAAGTGAAATGTCTCAGCTGAAGTCCAGCCTGCCTTTCAGTCAGGAGAGGCAGCGCTGGGGTGTATTTTCAGCCATCATCTTGCATGTTTCCATACCAAATGTGCACAGTCTGTGAGCAAGAAGTACTTCCTGACCGCCACCTTTGCAAATGCATTTTGAGTTCTGTAACAGCAAGTGGGTTTTTTCTACTCATCCTATTATGAGCAGAAAGAGTTATTCAGGATAATGTATTCTCCGTACGAGTTCTTTATAAAACTATTACCTTCAGATTGTGCCCTTGAAAACATCTGCCACAATCCACCTGTTTATAGTATTAGTGCAAAAACAAGGCATGAATTTGAACATGCTTCTTTTTAAAGATACATTGTTTAATCATCTTCTGATAATCAACAATCAGCAGGTCTTGAATCCCGCTTTTGAAATAATAAAAAATATTTTAATGGGTTGCTTTGCTTTTCCATCAACTTGTAACTCTTAGGCTGGAGTCAGAATCTAAAAGTCCGTAACATAAGCCACAAGGAGCATTCATTTTTGCGTGAGCAATTCCCACTGTATTCAGTGGTAATAATGCGTGCCATTCAGAGAAGACAATTTAGGTAAAAGATAATATAGAAATTTCTTTCTTGACAGTAAGGCCTATGTGATCCTTTCAATAATGGATTGAAAAGAACTCCCTGAAAAAGCTAAAGCTTTTAACAAAGTAACCTAGTGCATGATTAATATTACACAATTCTAGTTTAATATGATAAAAGTTTTTAATTCATTCAACTCTACAAGAACAACAAGATATGGGAAGGTATTTGAATCCTTCCTCTGACTTTTCATCTCGCTAAAGAATCATTTGTACTTTAGAAATGTATACCTAATTAACAAAGAGCTATCCATTTAACTCACTACTAATGAATGGGACAAAATAGTTTATTGTTTCCCATGATACTTCATTCTCTCTTGATTTATGGAAATCAGGCATGGTTTGGGAATGACACTTCCAAAATTTGGGTTGTTTAAACCATACAATACTCTGATTTTTTAGAATTTCAAATAGCAGGCTTTCAGGAATTGCTACAAGTTTGAGAAAGCCTGCTTTCCAGATACCGATTTTGAGTGGTATTGATTGTTTTTATCTCCTTTAATTTTTTTTATTAACTGGGTCTCATATCAAGATAGGTACCGCTGATCAAGTTGGCAGGCCAGTACTTTGTCTTTTACCAAACTGGCACAACGTTCGCTTTATGCCAGATATCTGAAGTTTCTGCAACATCAATATTTAGACTGAGGTTTGACTCACCTAATCTTTCATGTCAACATCTATATCTAAAGCAGTCATGTTAGTCTCCTTCTAGTCAATGGAGAGGAGTAAGTCCAGAGCACTTGTCAGTCTGCTCTTCTAGAGCTCTTGGATGTGCACGACTCAGAATTGCTCATTTAAGAATTACTGTAGTTGGTAATGTCTATTTTTTTATGGAAACTCTTTGTTTACAGTGAGGCCAGTTAATTCACCTTCATTTCGTATATGCATATCAGCTGCTGCTTCTATAATGCTGGATAAGAATATTTAAGAAATAGTTCTGCCTTTTCATTTTCATGGACTTTGTCCATCCAAAAATGAACCAATTTGTTTTTGATATACAGCAAAAACCAAGAATTCAACAAACACACAGGAAAGCAAACACCCAAACATCAAAATCTCTCCTTTCTTAGTGTCTTTTGGCAGTCACAGAATTTATTTCCCTTTGTCGTTTTGGCCGCCTTATCAGTTTTCTGGCTTATGATTTCTATGAGTTGCTGCCTACTTCTCCTTTTTTCATGAGTTATCTGAATATTTGTACGGCTAATTTTACTTCCCCTTTCACTACATTGTTACTTTATATGTATGATGCTTTGGGGAGCTGATGGGCGAGATACGAATCCTGCTTGGGAGTACCGGATTACATTTCATGAAAGGTTCTGCAGATGAGTTATTGCTCCGCAGCAAGTCCTCAGCCTGCGGTTTCACAAGCAGGGAAGCTAATGTGACAGTGCAGTGCTGCTGAAAGGAGAGGCGGTTTGTGCCTTTTCCCTCTTCCCCGGTCCTGGCTTTTCTCACGCTGTGCTCAGCAGAGTTGCCCACTCTTGCACTGACGCTGGGTCTTACCGGAGCTTTTCTTGTGCCAGTTCAACTTACTAAGCCAGCAGAAAACTATTCATTTTGCTGAAAAAGATTACTGCAAGGGAGTGAATTTCCTTCCATCGGAGGTGAGCGGTTGGATCAGCCCGCTGTGGTCATGAAACTGTGGTCTCTGTCGCATCGCTCCTAGACCTCAAGCTGCCTGCGGAGACTGTGCAGCTCCTTGCTGAATCGCCCCAGAACCTCCTGGCAGGAGAAGGAAAGCAGCTGATGGTCTTTTGTGTCACAGTGGGCTTTGTTAAATGTGAAATTGTAGAAAGTTGAAGAAGACAAGTCATTAGCTGCCTTTCTCAACACAGATTGACCATGTCTTTGAGAAAAGGAAAGATAAAATAAAGTGAGAAGGATTGCCTTTGGGGTTATTTACTCACTTGCAACTTAGGCTTTATCGTGTTTTTCTTTAAAATGAAGAGCTATGTTGTGGCTGCTGAAAGCTTTCTTTTCTTGTTGTGATCCAAGGACAGGGTATGCCAGTTAACCCAGAGGAACCATGAGGATCAGTAGTGGAGCAGCAACTGGGCTTTTGATCCATGGGATTTAGCACGTCAGAGGGGCGTGAAGAGGTTTGCAGACCTGGGGCACTTGCAGCCTCTCTTCAGGTTCTAGAGGGTTTTAAGGTGTAGAAAAGTCCAGCCACAGTGTGTGTCACAGCAGCAAAAATCTCCTTTTTTGGGGTGTGATTGTGGATCTTTAGGTATTCAGCACTCTCTTTTTTAATGCCTCCTAATTATTATTTCTCTTTTCCTTTCAAAAATTCTCCCTGCAAGCTAATTTGGCTCATAATAGTTTCTCACCCTGTGAAACTGGCTCTTTTGGAGCATAATGTGTTTCTGATTTGGTCTTTGTCCTATTTGGATTTGGCTACTGATTTTTACTGAGAAATCAGTTCTTTCCTCTCAGTCTGTCAGCTGAGGGGTGGCCTGGGATTCCTTTAATTTGGATGCTGCAACTTTTTGACCCAGGCGTTTCAAAGAGCATGCCTGGGTAGCTGGTATGAGGATGTGCTGGGGTTTTTTTCTCTCTTGAGTGTGGTTTGGTCAGACAGTCCTTGTCTGTGTGGATAAGGTCTGAGTAGCAGGACATAAACCAGACTCAATGTGTGAAATCACTGACTAGTTAATCCCACCCTGAATAGTACGGGGGAGCAGCAGTGTTGTGTAGCAGGTTAAGTCAGTTACCCAGCAAACAGCAGCACGCAGAGGAGTTTTGGGAGGTGTTTGGAACGGGATGCTATGTGAGTAGTCATGGGGGTATTTGTATGCTGAGATGATGAAGCAGTACAAGAGTGACAGAGTAGCAGTTGTGACTGCAGTGGGTTCCTCAGATTTTATATCCTGCCTGAAGCCTGAAGAAGTTTTCTGCATGTGAAATGCAAGTGGGCATTCATCTCTGAGGCTGAGAACATCTTCCCATGTGGAACATCTGCCTTCGGGAATGCAGGGTGAAGACTCCCTTTATATAGTGCTGTGGCCATTCTTTCTACAAATTGTATGGGAACCTAGGACTCCTTATCCTACAAAGCTTCCAGCCACAGAGCTTGCTTAATTATTTTATGTATTTTTATAAACCATCAGCTCTGGGGCCCCCAGCATAAGACATGGACCTGCTCGAGTGGGTCCAGAGGAGGGCCACGAAGATGATCAGGGGGCTGGAGCACCTCCCCTGTGAGGACAGGCTGAGAGAGCTGGGGTTGTTTAGCCTAGAGAAGAGCAGGCTCTGGGGAGACCTTATTGCGGCGTATCAGTACTTAAAGGGTGCCTACAGGAAAGATGGGGAGGGATTCTTTATCAGGGAGTGTAGTGATAGGACGAGGGGTAATGGCTTTAAACTGAAAGAGGGTAGATTTAGATTAGATATTAGGAAGAAATTCTTCACTGTGAGGGAGGTGAGGCACTGGAACAGGTTGCCCAGAGAAGTTGTGGATGTCCCATCCCTGGAAGTGTTCAAGGCCAGGTTGGATGGGTCTTTGAGCAACCTGGTCTAGCGGAAGCTGTCCCTGCCCATGGCAGGGAGGTGGGACTGGATGATCTTTTAGGTCCCTTCCAACCCAAACCATTCTGTGATTCTATGATTCTATGATTTGAGTGTCTTGCATTCTTGAATGCATTTGTCCTCACAAGATCCTTATGAAATAGATAGTATTCCCATCTTAGAAATGTGATTTGCCCAAGGTCGTACATGATGTCATAGTGGAGCAGGAAAATTAACATCTCCCAAGTCTCGGGCTAGCTCCCAAACCACTCCACCATCTTTTCTTCTAGGGTTGATCACAACCAGCTCACAATGCCATACGTGCACTGGGATTTTTTTCTGTGCTAGGAGGTCGAGGAAGCAAAATGTTCTGGATCTGTAAATCTAAATCTGGATCTATTGAAAAGAACCAATGATCCATAGGAGCGTACTGAAAATACATGAAAGAAAGACTGATTTTAAAATTAGTGGGGAAATTCATGGTGAACTATAAAGTAATTGTCCACACTATACTGCACGTTCTCTTGAACAAAATACAGGTTATGTAAACTGCTTGGTACCATGAGCAACAATGCAAGCGGATTTGTCAATGATAGTTAAATTTTTCTGGAAAATTAGTATGATCTTCAAGTAGAACTTCAAAGGTTGTAATCTGCACAATTGGTTTCATTCACTCTGACTTGTCATTTGTAAGGAATTATACCGAACTACAACAAACAGATCAAGACCTAGGAAACTAAGAGAATTAATCCTTTATTGTAACGGTTACCTTCAAAGCTTGTCTGAAAGATTTTTTCCACAGAAGACCCAACTGTGTTAGGGTTTCCAAAGAAAAAACTGAATGTTTGTGATTGCTAATGTCAAGAAAGACTAATTTATCTATGGAGCATTGCTAGTCTGTGAGCACCGATGGTGCTGGGACTAAAACGTACTCATAGAATTTAATTAAAACTGATAAGGAATTGGTGCTTATCACTCCACATCTAAAATAAGTGCCTGCCTTATTTAACTCAGTGTTGTGCTGAGATACTCAGTATGAGAGACACAAGAATAACATTTGCTTTTTAAGAAAGCTTTATCTTATTAATGGCAGACCTTCACAGGAGTCATATGAGAATGGAGATGTCATTTAAAACTTACTGTTCTTCCATGTCACCTTCAGGCACGTTTTGCCAGATCTGAAATCTAGAGCAGTGTTGACACTCTTCTCTCACTCCAGAGAGAATAGACCATTCAGATCCTCCTCCATCACTCAGCAGAGCTGTGACAAGGTGAAGAGAAAAACATCACAACATTTCAGAGAGTCTGTCTTAGCCTTCTTCACAGGATGCAACACATCAGCGCAAAGAGAGAGGACAGGGTGGTGAGGTACCTCCAGCACATGCCTAGAAGATTATTTTCAAAGTTTTCTGTTTGTTCTTCTAGAAATGAATTCCCACTCTATGATGATGGATATTTTCAGTCTTAGAGGTAAGAGGCTAGACTATCAGATTACTGGCTACCAGGTATGGACAACTGATTGTGTTGGCTGTTCCAGCAGCCTGTGTTTTTATGTCTGTGCTTAACTCTACCTTTCTAACCTTCACTGCTACAGATGGATACTGGACTGCTATTCCTAGATGAAATTAGAATAATAGACTCTAGAGATGGAAAAATACCTAACGGTCCGTTCCTCTGTAGCTGCCAAATAGACTTTATTAAAAAAAGTGCAGGCAAATATCTTCCATGGCAATCTTTTACCATGAAATATTACATCCTCTTTATAGTCTGGGCAGAGAACAGGAAGTCTAACCGCTTCTTGGCTTTAGGTTTTGCCAACCTGTAAGCTTGGTACCCAAAGACTCTATTTTGGTACCAGTTGCCTTTTGCTTTGTAGATGTGGAGCATCTGGAAAGTTGGATAGGGCAGTTTTTAAAGTGTCCAGCTAATCTGTTCTGAAGTTCTGAAAAAGGGGGTGAAGCATATCTGTTGAATTGCAAACATTAAGCACCCAGTCCCACAGGTTGCTTTATTTATAACTCAAAGCACAAGTGCTGTAACTCTGCAGCAGTCCGTGCCGTAACTGTAGGATGCCTTGGTAGCTACAATGGCTGAATGTACTTCACTTTGACTCACTGTCAAAAATATAGCTGTTCTGAGTGGGACAAAAGGGGTGCCTTTCTTTGAAATGATCCCTCTCTGCTGGCTGTCCTATCAGATACATAACTGCACTGTTGCTTCTGAGTTTCCTCAGAACGGATCTCAATATGTGATTTTATAAACCAGGGTTTTCAGCATTCAAAGGCTTGTGTGTGTGTGTGTGTGGGGGGGGTGTTTTTGTAAATCTGGACTCTGTAGAAGTAACTAAAATGCCTCATTTAGGTTATTGAACCTGTAATGGAAAAAAAGCCCTGCAGACACTGTAGCGGCTTAATTGGTATTCAATTGCTTGTACTTTTTCAGGCTTTTAAAGAAAAATATCAAAGAATGAACTATAAAACCAGATGTATATCTCCAGAGACTTAAATTGTCCAGTTTCCAGTGACATGCTTTAATTCTCCTCCCACTTAGTAATTTTACATTGGCGCAAGTCCTTTGGATAAGAAAGGGCAACTGACCCCTCCAAAATTATTGTTCTTACATTGAGCTGGAAACGATGGGATCTCACGAAATCTGTAATCTCATTAATTATAATTGTATATGCGTATTTTTAAATTCTGAATGCTCTAATTAATGTCTTGGAGGTGATCCAGAGGAAGACTTCAGTCTATGCAGTTTTGCACATGCTTAGGTGCTTAGCCAGCTTTAGAAATTATTATAGGTAAGGAATTACTGACGACCAAGCTTTTCCACTCCTTTCCCCGTTCCTCCCCCTCTCCCTTCCCCACATCGTTACTTAGATTTCAGTTAGTTCAGGTGCTCCCCGTTACATAAATGTCTGCCTGGAAAAAAACCCAAACAACGAAACCCAGCCCAGAAAAACCCCACCAAAGCCTGGGTTTGTGCTCTGAAGGTCCCAAGTCTTTGTTTCAGCTGGTCCTTGTGAGAAAGGGGGTCCTGCTGCGGCCAGCTTCGAGGTGACGCACCAGCAGCCAGTGACGGGTCCCCTCTTAGCAGCTGCCCAGGCGGGCGGTTAGAGGGGACAGGGATCTGTGCCCGGGTGTCACAGGCCAAGACAGACACCCGTTCTCCCCTTCTCCCCACCATGGTGGGAAGCCAGCATTGGTGTGTTGAGCTGCTTTATTTTGTGCTGTCCATACCTTTTCTCTTGAAGCAGGACATTGTGCCCTGAGGTGCAGGGCTTGGAAGGACCAAAATGCGCCTTGTGCTTGGCTCCGAACGTGTCTGCTTCATGCCAGTAAAACAGCCCACCCCTTTGCAGGTGGTAGAGCAGCCAATCTCTTGGGTTGGGCACTGATGACCTGGGTTCTCCTGGTGATAGCAGTTCTTCTGGGAACATATTGTGGTAATTCAGTCAGGTAAATGGTTGGGACCTCTACTTACAATGTGCAACAGAGTAGTAAGGTGGGGTAGGGATTTAAACCCAAAGGAAATAGCCTCTGTTTATATGAATTGGAAGAGAGTTTGAAATCCCAAGGTCTCATCTTGTTCTGGTTTCTTTGTGGGTTCACCTTCCTCTTTCCTACTCATTACTTATGACAGGATGAAGTTTACCAAGACCTTTCATTTTCCTGACTCCTGTTCCAGAAGCAGAAACTCAGGATGAGGTAGGATCTACGCCAGCCTTGGTTTCTTTTCTATTCTCCATCGGTTGTCATCTGAGTATTAACTACATTGATATACATACAATAACATATATATTGGAGAAACAGATACAAAATATGGTTTCTACTAAAAATGATCACTTTATTTATTATGGAAACCACGATCTTGCCTGTTAGCATTGGTTTAAAATATGACTAATTGTTTGGACAGACCAGCAGTTCAGTTGGATGGTTGGCTAAATAGTGTAAGTTGTTTAAGAGTGAAGTAGTTGATTTTGATGATAAAATATGCTCAAATATTATTACAGTTGTGTGTTTGCCTGAAAATTGAGGGGAAAGGTGTTTTTTTTTTTTTTTTTGGCTGAATTCTTGGTTTTCTTGGCCAAGGAAATTGTTCTGTGTCAATCTGATTTGCAAAGAAATTATTCAATGGAGACCCGTAACAGTTTATTAGAGCTGTTGGGGTAATGCTGAGATTGGGGACCTTTTGTTAGAGACGAAGGACAGAAATTGCTTTTGTTAAAAAGTCTGAGGAATAGAATTAACATTAACTTATTATTAATTCTACTTGCAAGAGAAGAAATTGGAAAACTGCAAAATAAAGGGTCACTCATATACTTCCAGCTCCATTTCTATTGCAGCTAAGATCTTGGGAGAGGTTGATCTGTCTGTTTTAAGGTTATATTTTTTCCTTCTTAATCTGGCTTTTAAAGTCATATGGCAGAGAGCAGGGGGATTTGTAACGTTTTTGAATATTTTGAATAAGGGTAGTATTTCTCAGCCTTTCTTAATTGAAGAATGATGTAGTCTTATAAAAGTCTACGAACCTTTCTGTATCCCACTCTTTGTTGGATAAAAGGGTCAGTAATAAATAAGAAAATCTTTAGCAATTGAGCTAAATCCTAGCTTAATCTTGTAATCAAACAATTTGATTAGAAGTGTTGATAATAAAAATGTCTTTACGCCTGCCGATGGCTGAGTGACTGGCTCCCACCGTTTTCTCCAGCAGGCAATGACACTTCCCAGCAAACCCCCTTGGAAGCCGTGGGTATGTTTGAAGCAAGGTGTAATAATTTTACCAGCCACCTCCTGATGTAGAAACCCTGGTGCTCTGTGGACTTGAGCTGAGTGGCAGAGATGAGAGAGAGCAGAGCTGTGGCCTCTCACAAGCACTTTTCCTTCTTTTCTCTCTTTTATAGAATTTCTGCTTTTGAGCTTCAGCTGGACAAAGTGGGGATGCATTGGAATTGCTTCTTTACCAGGAACTGGGAAGCAAATCCAGTGTTTCCCAAAAGAAGGAAGGAGAGTGGTTCTAGAGCAGGAGAACAGTCTCTTTTCCTGTATTTTGCCTGGTGGGGTGATGGGCCTGAGCTTGGGGAAAAGGATGGAGAATCCTTCTGTGGTTACATCTTGAAGGAGCGAGAGTGTTGAGAAGCACTTAGCATGCTGTTGTCCTTAGGCCGTGGCTAGCCTAATGGGGCTGGCTGCAGGACGTGCCCAAAGTGATAATAAATCAGCAGAAATGGAAGCAACGCAGATTAACTTGTTCTACAAACCAAAGATTTTCAGGCTGATTATAGTAGAAATCCAAGGCGTTTTTTCAGCTAATTGCAGCACTACCATTGGCATAGCCTCTGTTAAAACTCTGGGAAATCAGAGTTATAGAGCTGTATTCAGAGGTGATGTGTCAATTATACCATCTTCCACAGACACAGGTTTTACCCAGCCTTCAGCTGCCTTGGATGAGATGAGCTACTTTCTGTGACTCTTCCAGTTGTAAATTGAAGTCTAGGTTGTTGTCTCTAATGTGCTGTAGACCTAGAAGTAAAATTGGAGCTTTGAATGTGCATTTCTACCTAAGTCCTGAACATGAGGAGATCCAAGTCCTGCAAAGGACGTTTACTGCTGGCTAAGTGACTGAGTGGGGTTAAAAAGGAGGCATTACAGTAACCTACTATTTGGAGCCTGGCACTCTGAGTATACTCATCATTTCTTAATCTGTCCCTGGGTCTGGTTATAATTTGCATCTTGAGCAATCGCATTGCATTCTGCATTTGCATTTGTGTTTTCTTTTTCTATTGTTAAACCTGTTTTCATCTTACACATTTTTCATTCTTCTGCAGCCCGTAGCCAGTGATAGATGACAAGGTTCAAACGCAGAAGGTCAATTAGATCATCCAGTGTCCATCTCTGCCAGCACAGGATTATTGCTTTCATGGCCTATTTGCTATTGTTTTGTCCAGCCGATTGCTAAATAGGTCCTGTTTATTCGACAAAGTTTTGCCACCAATAATACCCCACATAACCTTAATTGTAACAAGGGAGTAGTCTGGGGTATTGTTGAGAGGTGGGAGATGGTCTCATATGGTCAGATAAATTATCTGGTTTTTGACTCTTCTTACTCAGATCAGATTCGGTACGTTTTTCTGAAGCACATTTCATTAACTGGTCAAATCAAACATGTACATCAACAGCACTGTTTGAGTCCTGCTTACCTTAATCCTTTCAGTCTAGAATATTCTCTTAGCAGAAAAAAACATGGCTATTGGCATGCATCATCATTAATTCAAAGGTTCTTTTGTTTACTGAAAGCATGTTTGCTTGTATGTTTACAGTCGTCCTGGGCAAAGAGGTTTGCAGTTTGCTTTCCTGTGGTTTCAAATTGCAGTGGTTTATCTAGTAAGGAAGCCTAGCTAGATAGATAAGACACTACTGAAAATTACTTGCCTACAGAAGGAAATAGAGTTTCACTGGAAGCCACAGAGACAGAAATCCACTGAATCTGAGACTGGGAGTGATGCCACATTGCAAACTTCATTATGAAAATGACTTAGTGCACGTTTATCTTAAATTTAAACAAATCCATAATACAAGTCTAAAGCATATATAATTCATGCCAATTTTAAAATTATTTTCTAATGTTAGACTTTCAAGATTATTCTAAATTTGACAATGAGAAGTATACTTTTAATTATTTTAAAGCAGGTTTCTTCAGTACATTAAGGTCTGCATACCAGCCAAAATCAGTGGAGAGGTTGCCTGCAAGCAATATACAGCTGTCCATATTATAATATCACATAAATAGCTTCTGCTCATGCAGAAGCATTTTACTGTTAGCTGGATAAAATCACATAAATATTCTTTGGGATAGTTGTTTTTTGGATGTAGCTTTCAGCTGATTTCACAGAAATATTACTCCTGTACACTTAATAAGGGAGCATAAGGAGAAGGTAACTTTCTGGCAGAGTTCAACAGATATTGCATCCGATATAAAAGAAATACACAGCTGCGCTTCTCTTTCTCAGGGAGAGCAGAGCCTTCTTTCACAAGGTAGCAAGCACAAGGGAAGATAACAAGAGTCTGTCTATCAGTTTTCCATGCCTAATACAGGGGTGAGAAAATGCTGACAAAGAGCTGGCTGTGAAACATTTCCATATTAAGCTTTTAGAAAGTTTATCTGCTTCTTCATGTTACTGTGAGTAATATAGGCAGCTATGGGATTGTTGTGTTAGTATCAGATGGGTAGATTTCTCAGGGCACCTAAATCCTGATTTCTAGGCACAGTTGAAAGGCCATGCTGTTCACCTAAACCTCTTTCTGTTGTCATGCTTACTGCAGCTTCAGTCTTGGTGTGGCCAGTCTTTTCAGAGCCCCACTTACCTCCAAGTTCTTGCAGAGCAACTTCTCAAATGGAGCATGTCTTCCCCCATCACAGCTGTAGGTCAGCCTTCACACTTATCCTCAGACTGGGTCTTGCTTTTGCAAGCAGCCATAAATTAGGCTTTTTAGGATGTATTGGACAGATGTTACCCAGTAGGCAGAAGGCTGACCTGGGAAGTGGGGTATTTTTGCAAACTTGCACTCTCCAGCTGATTTGAAACAAAAATTTGAATGCCATACTCTGACATACTCTGTTGGCATTCAGCTTACTGCTTCGCCTGGTGTTTTAAGGTGAGCCCTTCTCAGTTTCTCCTGTTGAAGCTGTTTCACTTTGCATAGTCGCTGGAGGAGGAAGAGGGTGCAGGTGAACTTGATTTGATGTGGGTGCTTGTGCTGTGCAGCAGTCGGGACCAAATCATAGAATCATAGAATCATAG
>NW_009207936.1:0-235 GCF_000690835.1 Fulmarus glacialis
CGGCTCCACCTCCCGTTCTCTCCACAGGCTTTCCCGGGTGAGGACGTGCCCGTCTTCGACTTGCTGGTGCTGGGGGTCGGGCCGGACGGACACACCTGCTCCCTCTTCCCCGGCCACCCCCTGCTCCAGGTGAGCGCAGCCGCGGGCCTTTGGCTCCCACGAGTGTCCGTGGGGATGCCGCGTTTTCATCGGTAACTCGCAAAGAGCGTCCGTGCGGCAGTTCCTGATGTCGTAG
>NW_009207936.1:312-2776 GCF_000690835.1 Fulmarus glacialis
CCCGTCTTTTTTCTTTTATGTTTCTCTTGATTTTGGGGGTGCGGGGGGAAACGAAAAAAGAGATCTTGACGTGGGTGGAGGTGCGGAAAGGTCAAGGACCCTCGGTCGCCCTCGGCAGCCATCGCTCACCTCCTTTATGGTCGGAGCCTGGATCGCTCCCCTGCTTTGGGGTTTGGGTTTTTTTCCCTCTTTTCATGTTTTTTTGCTCTGATAGGAGAAAGAGAAAATAGTTGCTGCCATCACCGACTCGCCAAAGCCACCGCCAGAGCGAATAACGTTAACCCTGCCTGTGCTGAACGCCGCGCGGATGGTCGTGTTCGTGGCTACGGGGGAAGGCAAAGCTGCCGTTTTAAAGGGTTGGACCCAAAATGTGCATCCTTTTAATGAAAACCCCAGGCGTTTGAGGTTTCAGTCAACTGCCAAAGCGTTTTTAAAGGTTTGGACCCAAACTGTCCATCTTTTTAATGAAAACCCCAGGCGTTTGAGGTTTCAGTCAACTGCCAAAGCGTTTTAGGTGCGGTTTGAGGTTCCCTTTTGCCGACTGCTCGGCTGAGACACCGTTCCCTCTCTCCCAACAGCGCATTTTAGAAGGCGACGAGGAAAACCCCCTTCCCGCCGCCCGCGTCCGGCCTCACTCCGGGCAGCTGCGCTGGTTCCTGGACGAGTCGGCAGCCAAGGAGCTGACGGTCCCCGTCGAGAAACACTCCGTCTTGTAGAGGCGTCTGCCGGCCGGGCTCGGGTGACAGGAACCGCAGCACCGGCTGCGGGGAATTCAAAAAAACACCACGTTTGATCGTAGCGCTGGGTTGTGGTACAAAATACGCTTTTTTCCCCTCTTTCTGGAACAAACGGTGCTTTGCCGAGCACGAATTTCCACGTAATAATTCGTTCGGTTTGGTGGGGGCCGGCTGTCACGTTGGAATGATGCACAGCGATGGCGTTGGGTTGGAATCGCGCGCGACGACGGTGTCACGCGGTTCGTTTCGGTGGCTGTGACGTGAAAGGGGTGCGCGACATTAAACGGACGGATTTCAGCTCTTCTGCTCCCGGTTCTTTTTCCGCCGGGCCGCGAGGGACTGAAGGAGCAGGCGTGGGGTCTGGGGCGTCGCGGCGTCGGCGGTGCGAGGACGGACAGACGGACGCTTGTCTGGAGCGGCTCTGGCTGTAGAGCAACACTCGCTTTCCCTCGCTGGTTTGTTAGATTTGTCTTTGTTAATCTTGACTTTTAACTGTGCTTTAGTTCTTGCCTAAAACTTCCTATACTGACGTGAAGAAGCTGAGTCAGAAAAGGCAGATGACTTACGCTCTAGGAAGCGCAGCGCTTCCATGCCAGATCTGGGGAAAAAAACCCAAGAATTGCGGTTCTTGGGCTCGATATGGATTTTTACAGATCCATTGCGCAGAAGCCAAGTGGGATTTGGGGCATAAAAGCCCTGAACCTGCCCTCTGCATCTTTCAGAGCTGCGGAGGCGATGGCTACCAGAGCGCGAGCGATTCGGCCTCCGCCAGCGAAGCACCCGGGGTTCTGGGTTGTCCCTGCTGTCCGCAGCCGTCCTGGGGCACAGGCGGATTCCGGTGGGAGCTGTGGAGCAGGCCTCGTTAGTGGCTGTTCTCAGCACCTTTGAAACCAGTTTTAAGGCGATCCAGACAGAAAGCGTCAGGATTTGTGAGTTAAATATGAACGTGACTAAAATCACGTGTGTATCTGCCCGATAGCCGAGCTCGGCGTCTTAAAAACATGGAGTAAACCAGCAAAGCAGGTGCTCGCGGGCAAGACTTTGAAACTCAAAACCTAAAGTTTAAAATACAGTATTTAAAATACAGTACTTAAAATCCCCATTCTTGGACCTGACAAACCACACAAGTTTTAATGAGATGGTTTTGGCATCCAGAAACGCGCGGTGGTAAATTTTCACGCCTCTGGTCCGTGGCGCCTCCGGTCTTGCGCAGCAGCGCCGCGTTCTCCCTCCAGTGATTCGAAACCTTTTTCCGTCCGGCTTTACAGCTTTTTCTAAACTATCCCCTGTTGATTTCTTTGTATTAAAAGTATTTGGACTTTTTGACCAGCTCGAGGGCTGATGCAAGTGCTGGATATTTCTGCTCAGAGTTTCCTGTTTCTACACGTCCCATGGGGTGTGAAGGGCATCAGAAACCACCGGTTGCGTAACGGTAAAAATGGCCGATTCCTTTCAGCTCGACTGGGGAAGCGAGAGCAGGTGCAGGGCGCAGCGGCGGGCAGGGCTGTTTCCGTGATACGCTCTCAAATTTGGAAATAACTCAGAAAAATCCCCTTGCCGTATCCTGCTCAGTCCCGATTTCCTTCCCCCCTTCCTTGGGTTGTGGGGTCTCTCATGCGGGCGGTCGCTGAGGGGGACGAGGTGGGCAGAACCTGGAGCACCGAGAGCAAACTTGGATAAATCTGGCCGTGCCTTTCAGAGCATCGTGTAAATTTACAGCCTGAACC
>NW_009207936.1:2880-3226 GCF_000690835.1 Fulmarus glacialis
GTGTAAATGGTGTGATCTGGCCGCCCCCCGCCGCAAAAGCAGGACCCTCTGAGCTGGGACGCGGCCGAGCGCGAATTCGCCCGGTCTCAAAAATAAATCAGAAACCAAACTGGTGCCGTTTTAGCGCACGAAACTTGGGGTGAAACTGGTAGAAAGGGGTGGAAGGCGGCAGAGGTGCCGCTGCCCCTTTAAGGTTTATTTTGTGAGCAAGAGAGGTCGATACGAAACTTTATTTGAATATTTATGAGGCGATGATCTGGAGGGGAGCGAGACAGAAAAGCGCTGCCGGGTGGAGAAGCTGGAAGCCGGCATGTGGCACGTCCCCCCTCCGCCGCCCCCGGCCTCG
>NW_009207937.1:0-238 GCF_000690835.1 Fulmarus glacialis
CTGGAGAGCCTGCGTGTGCCGGGGTGCAGCAGGGACCCGGGGGATGTTCTGAAGCCCCGATGTGCATGAGCGGGTCCCGGGAACTCACAGCAGCAGGTAGATGAGGATGATGGTGTTGAGGGGGCTCAGCTGCACAGTGGTCCGGGCCTGTAGCGCAGTGTGGGGTCCCCCTGCCAGGATGAGGCAGTGTCAGTGCTGGGGCTGCTGAGAACCCCAGCACGGCCCCCATGGTGGGCTC
>NW_009207937.1:453-794 GCF_000690835.1 Fulmarus glacialis
GACGGGAGGGTCCTGGGGATCCAGCGGGGCACACTGGGCCACAAGGAGCGGATCATGCGCTCCCCAGTGCTGCGGGAGATGCTGTTTAGGTGACCAAGGGCTGCACGGGCCCTCCTGGACCATGCGTGGCTGGGGAGGGGGAGCAGAGCCCAAGAGGCGTCAGTGGGGCAGAAATGCGGGTGAGGACACGCGCGCTTGCACACGCAGGGCTGCGAGCGTGTGAGGGGGGTGCGGGCTGCAGGGCAGTCACTCACCCGGCGGCTCCTGGAGGCTCTCGGGCTCCGGGGTGCTCTGCTCCAGGTCAGACTGGCTCGAGGTCTGAAAGAGGACAAGCCCCGGTC
>NW_009207938.1:0-242 GCF_000690835.1 Fulmarus glacialis
TTTGCTTTCGCTGCTCGCTGCACTGCTGATCACCTCACCGTGCCTGGGAACGGTCTGGTAACGGTGACGGCCATGCGCCTGGGCTGGGAGAGGGCCAGGGCATCGCTGCCGGTTCTGTGCTGCTGCACTGGGCAGGCTGAACTCCAGGCTGAACTCGAGTGGAAGGGACTGGGACCTGTGGATGAGTCCACGCAGGAGCAGGACACCCTGAGGCGTCTGTGGCTGGGGGTAAGCCCACCACA
>NW_009207938.1:541-794 GCF_000690835.1 Fulmarus glacialis
CCAGGGAGAAGGCCACGCTGGAGCAGGTGTACCTCAAAGCGACTGTGGCTGTGGATAAGTCTATGCCACAGCACATATGGCCCTGGAGAGACTGTGGCTCATCGGTAATGCTCCACTTGGAGCAGGTACACCCGTAAGGGACTGCAGTCGTGGATAAGTCCAAGCCGGAGCAGGGCAAGGGGAGGAGTTCATTGCAATGTTAAACCCTACAGTCTGGTCCAAAAGGACCAGGGGTGGAGACTGTAACGGAAAT
>NW_009207939.1:0-347 GCF_000690835.1 Fulmarus glacialis
GGGAGCCAGGCCTGCCCGCGGCGTCGTCTGGCGAGGGCCGCCTCGGCCCCGAGCTTGTGAAACGCGGGGGAATTACCTCTCTGCCCTCGCTTTTGCTTCTGAAAGGTTCCTGTGCAGGGACGGGCTTCTGCCTCAGGGCCTGGCGGGGGCTGGGTTTGAGGAGGCTGCTCTGTGTGCCGTCCCTGGAGCGGGCACGGCTGCTGCCCGCAGGCCGGAGCTCATAATAATATCTGGCTTTACCTGATGTGCAGGGCTTACGTTTAATATTCATGTCTTTGTGTTTCAACATCCTTTGGCTGTGTTATTGAACGCTTCAACGATGCAGGAGAGTGGCAGGGGGGGGGGGG
>NW_009207939.1:364-7827 GCF_000690835.1 Fulmarus glacialis
ATAAATACAAGGATATGTATATTTATCTCTGTAATGGTAAACGGCTGCCATGGGGAATAGGAAAATCACTGTAAAAGCATGTGAAGGGGTTGAAGAAGGGAAGCTTTTGAGTGCATTATTGATCAGTGCTGTTTCTTGCAGCAGGAGGCTGTGCAGACTGGGAGATATAGAGGGAAGCTGTCAATAGCGCGGAGATGGAAGGGAGGTTCGAATTTCTGTAGAAGTGTGCGGAACTATATTGCCAAAAAGATGTGCAGTGTTTTGGGAGGGGTGCTCCTTTCGGAGCAGAAGTTCATCTTTATAGAAACTTTATGTTGTTTGATTAATGAAAAAAGCACTTTCAATGGATGGGCTCTGGAATGAAGATGGTGTTGACAAAAGCTGACTTAAGTTTTCTCTACCTGGCCCAGTGGGAAAACAACTTTAAATAGTTGTCTTCTAGGCTGACAGAGGCAGGCTACTATTAATAACACTGTTATATTCCAGTCTGTTTCCCATTAAACTTTCTCTTGGTTGTGATGTTAAATGCAGACAGCCAGAGGTAATAAAGCAAAACAGTTTGTCATTTGTCAGTTTTTTGGAGAAATGCATTTTTCCCCCCCCCTCTGTGTGATGGTTTGTGTTTATAACATGAAATAGATATGATAGCTCGAAGGTGTTCAGCAGCATGTCAGATAGTTTTCTACTCTTTTTTTTTTAGTTGTCCAGAACTGTAGTTTTCAAATAGTTTCCAGTGGTATCACACAAGAAAACTATGCTTCACCATGATAGCTGCCCTCAGCTGTCCTCGTTATTCTAGGGTGTCAGGCTTCTCATTTGAGGTAACTGTAGCACACAGTTGAGAATGAAACCTGCTCTGCTGTCTCTGCAGAGCACATGTGCAGGTCTTGATGCCTTTTCACCTCTTAGTACTTGGGCAGTGATCGGTTCTGCTCATGGTTACCTGAGTTTTATAATCTCTGAGATA
The DNA here is from genome assembly GCF_000690835.1 of Fulmarus glacialis. NCBI lineage: Eukaryota > Metazoa > Chordata > Aves > Procellariiformes > Procellariidae > Fulmarus > Fulmarus glacialis. The sequence continues at coordinate 1,332 of NW_009207939.1, forward strand.
CCTGAGGGAAAACTATTAAGCTGTGTTAAAGGTGGAACACCTCAGGTGAACTGCTTAGCAAGCAGATGCCAGAGCAGATAGGGCCTTCTTGCAGAAGATGTGTAGGGAGGAGCGTAGGATAATATAGGGAGAGGAGTTTAAAGGCTGCCTGATCACTGCCTTGGGCAACCTGTGGAAAAACTTTCTTTGCAGTCCAAATGTGATCAGTTGGGTAACTTCCCTCTACTGTGGATTCTGACTTTTTATCCGTCTTCCACATAATAAAAAACTGGTGTTGGACAGCAACTAGAAAGCTTCAGTATAGTGTGGTAGAGTTGTCTTTGAAAATACATATATTTTAAATAGTTCTCATGTTGCAATTTTCCAGATGTTGACACTGAAAGCTTGAAAGGTTTTAGCTAAAACTTGACTTTCTACTACTCTGGGGGGAGGGAGTACCGTAAATGGGAGATTGGGGGAAAAGACCTTGACAAAATCTGGGAGGAGGTATCATTTGGTCTAATAACATATGCTGCTGCTTTGTTAGGATCTTGACTATTTTAAAGTATCACTGCTACAATGTCATAACTTAATACAAAACTTACAAAACATTATTAGTAATTTAATTACTCAGAAAGGTTTGTGACTGGGATCTTTAATTATGACTTTTTTTAGCTACTTCGAGTATGGGAATTAATTTGATACTCTAGTTAGTAATAAAAGAGCTTTCTTTTCTTTTTGTGTAGGCTGCAGAAACTGCTAGTTTGGAAGAGCAGTTGCAAGGATGGGGAGAAGTGATTTTGATGACCGATAAAGTTCTTCGCTGGGAGAGAGCCTGGTTTCCTCTGGTGCTGATGAGTGTTGTTTCCTTTTCTTTTCTGTAAGTAGCTTGTGGAGGAAGCCTAGAACACCATTGCACTTTCATGGCTCATAGCAAACCTATTAAGTAAATTAATAAGAGATCTTTAAAAATCTAATAGGAAGGCTCTTACTCCAGGTTCTGTTTCTGAATGTGCGTGAACTTTGTTGAAAAGAGAAACCTTAAATATTGAGAACAGGAAGTAACACGAGTCACATCCTGCTCAGAGGGGAGCAGTGCTTTCTGCAAAAGCTATTTGTGGGCAGTCACACACCACTACAGTGGTTGCTGTAGTTTTTTACCGTGCTCAGCTGTATGTTCTTCATTGGTGTATTCATATTCTGCCCTCATCCTTTGTATCCTGCTGCTTAGTCAAATCTGGTTATCTCCTTTGGCTTTTTTCCCCAAACCAACAGCAATATCATTATAGAAAACTTGTTTCCATAGGCAGACTTTCTTATTCTGCATCTTTGGTGTGGTGTTTAGGATGGGTTCAAAAGGTTTTGCCCAACTTGGTTTTTTGCATTCTCTGTTTTGTCCTTTGAGAAAGGAGGAGAAGGAGAGACTGCAGGTAACTTTCAGTCAACAGCATGTTGCCTGTCTCTGGATTGGAGATACAGAACCAGCTTGCTGGAGGCACTTGTACATGCTTTTACGTAACATGGTAGTAGTCAAGATGCCTGCCTTGTACAGATAAGTGTCCATGCCACCTGTGGAGTTTGCCAGTTGCATGTGTTTTCAGAGTAAGGAGAAGAGGGGAGTTATAAAAATAAATGTTGAACCAGGTGAGGCAGGGATAATCGGTCTTCTGGCTAATATAAATTTTATGGTCTTCATGGGAGGTGAGGAGGATGGAAATCAAATGAAACTGAAAAGTAACTTTTAAAAGAAGTAATTGCATGAACTTCAGCGTATCCTGTTACAAATTCTGTGATTGTAGCAGGAAAGATCTTGTGTTGAATAATACTTTGAGGAAATAGACAGAACTACTTCAAATTATGAATTGGTACTTCAGCAAAAATGAACTTGAACATTCAGTGCAGTAGCACTGTGCCAGATGTACAGAAAGACTGGCCCTACAGTGGGCTGTGTCATTTCTTTACTTTTATTACTTCAATGTTCAGGAAGTTCTGTTAAGTACAAATAAGTTACACGGGGCACAGCTGAGCATTAACAGACATGAGATGAGCTAGTTCTTGTCCAGTACCCATACTGCTGCATTTGGGTGATGTCACACTTAATATGTAAAAGCACAACACTGTCCTAATTGGAGATTTATGGCTCCTTGTCCAGAACAGGTTTGGCTAGCTCTCATGGGTGAGACAGAGCAAATGACAACCTGCAGCGGATCTGAATTCTGTGACTTAAGAACCAACAAGATTAGAGCTTTCACTCTACCTGGTTATTTCGTACGTTCACTCACTCACCCTCATCCCCTGGTCAGTGTTAAGTTCACTAGATCTCAACTTCTGAGAGCGCAATAATGATGAATTTTTACTTCTGCTGAACTTCAATACTATGCTTGCTGTATTGTGGCATTTTCTTATCTAGTACATTAAGAAAATGGTATTTTGTTTTTTTATCTATTTCTTTGCAATAGCATTGAAGTACTTAAATCTCTTTTTATTAGTAATAGGAGCAAATCTGAATTTTTTTTGAGGTTGGGTAAGCGGGTAGGTCTACTTTTTGAAGTCCTGAGTGACTAAATATGTCTAGTATTTAGGAGTCTGAGCATCCAGAAATCATTTCTGTTATCTTCTTTATGCAGGATGATCTACTACTTGGACCCATCAGTTCTTTCAGGTGTCTCCTGTTTCGTTATGTTCCTCTGTTTGGCTGATTATCTTGTTCCTGCTCTTGCGCCTAGAATCTTTGGCTCTAATAAATGGTGAGGAAAGCTTGAATTCAAATGGTTTCTTGAGTGTAAAAAAATTATGAACTTTGTCAAAATGGATATCTGACTTACCAATATCAAATGATTACTATACAGAGTCATTGTCGTAAGAAATCGGCAATCTCTATAATATATGAAGTGAGGACACTAGCAAGATGTCCTTCATTCTTCTTTTTCTGAAAGATTACTACTGTAACATATCTTTCTTGTTCCTTCTCTTCTAGCAAAATAAGATTTTTTTCGGAGGAGTAAGCACATTCTTTGCTCTCCATTAAGGATGCTAGTTAGTTCTGCTAAACTAGTTTTTAGTAATTAATGGATAATAGATACTGAGAACTAAAATTATGAAGAAGGATATTGGATTATATGTCTGGAAAGAGCAGCAGTAGTAAATATGATGAAGGAAAAGAGTAATGCACAGAGTATGAATGTGATCGTAAGTGGTTGAAACAGATTTGAAAAAGGGCAAGGCTTATACAAAAACAGTAAGCTGGAGAAGAACCTTATTTGAACAAAATTTTGAATTAGAAGTAAATTTTAGCATATTTGCTTTAAGTTGACTAGTAGATAAATGTTCTTTTCTAATAATGAACCAACATAAAAGCCAAAGTAATACACACTGGTATCAGGTGTGTATTACATGTGTGTATCACACTGGTATCAGATTAAAATCTGCGGTCTTCTGGTTTGAATGTGGTGGCTCTTTAGGAGTCAGTTTAAGAGAGTCAGTGTACAGAAAAAATTACATAGGCAATTGCATTACAATGCTCAATAAAGATAAGGTATAAAAGTAAGTGAAGCAAATGCCAGGGTAAGTACTGGATAAATTTTTACTGCTAGAAAAATACCATGGGAGACTTTTAAATTTCAGATGAAATACTGAATTCTTATTTCTGGCTTTTTTTCTTTAATAAAAGGACTACGGAACAGCAGCAAAGATTTCATGAGATTTGCAGCAACTTGGTAAAATCTCGTCGCCGAATTGTTGGCTGGTGGAAACGTCTCTTTACACTGAAGGAAGAGAAGCCTAAAATGGTATTCAGTTCCAGGGGTTAATCTCTGTTGTCTTAAGTATTTTAGCAAGGCCCATGTCTGAATAAACTGGTATTTCAAACTACGAACTAGCAGTTCTGGCTGTGACTTAATGCCAGTCACACATCTTATTTAAACCTGGAGTGGCAAGATACATGACTTTAAACTTGCAATACTGTGCAGTTAGGAGCATGCCTTCATAAACCTAAACTGCGTTTCTTTGGATAGGTCCATTTTTGGAAACACAGCTTGTTTCCAGTGTACACGAACTGTCCAAAAAACTAGATCTTAGTAATGTGTCAGCTTAGGTACATGAACTACTGTCATGTTTACTGTCCTGAAAACAGCTTCAGGTACTGTGTGAGGCTGAAGTGTCAATGGGGATGGTGTAGTCTGACTCTAAGGGATATCTGGACAGAAGAGAACTGGCATCCTGTAAAACTGATGGTCCAGATAAATGAGAACATAGAATTGTAGACTCTTAATCTCAATTTTGACAAGCCTATGCATAGGTATTGCATGTGGAAGAGCCAGCAAATTCTGAAGTTAGTTTTAAATGTAGAAGTGTTGCCAGATACTGAAGGGAAGGGGAAGAAGTCCCAGCAGATCTGTGATAACTGTTCCCTTTTCATTTTCTAGTACTTCATGACCATGCTTTTTTCTCTTGCTGTGGTTGCCTGGATTGGACAGCAAGTTCACAATCTCTTTCTGACCTATCTTATTGGTAAGTGTGCAGCATACAAAACAGAAGTAGCTTTTTTTGTTAGCTGCCTAAAATGGTATGAGGCTGGTAGAAGTAAGTTTTCATTATTTGAGTGGGGTGATTTTTCTGTCGCAGGGTTTTATTTGTCTTTTTCAAGCAGTTAATGGGGCTTAAGGGAAGCAAGCGATTGCAAAGTGACAGAAGCTTGTTAAAGGAGTATTAATTCCCTTTTTTTTCCCCTCCTGTCTAGTAAGTTTCTTGTTGCTGTTTCCTGGACTAAACCAGCATGGGATCATTACAAAGTATGTTGGAATGGCGAAAAGGGAGATAAACAAACTTCTCAAGCATAAGGAAAAGAAAAATGAATGAAGACTTAACTGCTGTTCACTCTTGTAAAAGGTTTCCTTGGGAACAGTTTTGAGAATTAACGTGTAATTAAGACAATAGAAGTTGTTTTGCTCACTGGCTTTTTTTTTTTATTGGCTCCCTGACGAAGTGAAAATGTCACTCTAGCATCTGCTGTGGGTTTGTGTGTCTCTTGGTGTGCGGACTAGGGTTCTGCAGCCTGCAGCTGATCTTATGTGAAAGATCCTGACCTTTGAATGGAGCTTATTAAGTGTCTTCACCAAACTAAGAGGCCCCGTAAATAAATACCCCAACTCAAGAAGCAGCAGAATTGTAATGCGTGATAGCATGTCTGTAGCTGTGTTAGTTTCACTGATCATTAATTTTTGGCTACAGCAAGTAGCAGTTCTGAAAGCTTACATTTCTTGGAGGCTTATTACTACTGATCCTTGTGGAAGGGGGACAATTAGCTGAATAAGAATGATCATAGCTGAGGGTGCATACCCAAAATCGCTGCAGAAGGTGATCCCATTGTCTCACTGAATCTGTTTGCTTTTTTTTTTTGGCTGCATATACCAGATAATCTGTTGAATAGGGGTCTGGAATATACAAATTTGTAGTTCAGTTATTTAGCTGTAGTGTAAACTTCAACTCATTGCACTGAGACTGTAGAAAATGAGTTAAGGTGTGTGTTACCTTAACAGCTGATTGTTCTAAAAACTGCTGTTGTCATGGAGCCATGTAGCATGTTTGGTTTTATGAATGTTGTTGTTGGTATACAGAATCACCTTGAATATGCTAGGTTTGTCTCTGTAAATAAGCCTGTCTGAATTGTTTGTGCTTTTCTATGACCTCTCCCTCCTTTTTTTAAAAGTGAACTTTTTTCTTTAAAAAGCTAAAACCTGTGTTAATGCATTTTAAAAGTTTACTGTTTTAAAATGAACTCTCTTCAGTGTCTATTGTAACTGTTGAATAGGTAAATACAGACTAAAGAGAAACTTCTTCAAGACTTGCTCTTTGTGAATGTACAGAAAATTGTGTAAGTGTCTTTCAGTCAAGAACGGGAGCTGGGAATGGCGTTAGTGCCAGGTGGCAGTCGGCGTGCAGTGTCCTAACAGAAAAACACCTTTTGTCTGAAATGGCTCCCTGTAAATAGTAAAACTTCGATCAGCCACGGAGGGGAGAGGCTGTAATGTTATCTGATAAAGGTGATGGGCTGTGGACAAATCAGACCCAATCAGTAAAACTCGTGAGAGGTGTGAGCTGCGGGGAGATGCCACAGCGCAGTCGTGACAGGGTTATCGGGAAGCGTTCTACTCGCCTGCACAGGCGTCGCCGGGAGGGATGCAGGATGCGAGGAGACAAGCGGTGGCGTTGCAGTGTCGCAGAGCTGCCTTCGGGAGGGCTGGTGGCAGCCCCTCTACCCCCACGTGAACACCAGTTTAGAGTGCTGTGCGTTTGCTGTTACGGTACCGAGAGCCACGCTCCTGTTTAGAGTTAAAATTCGATAGAAACGCAACCCGCCCGCGTGGTGCACCTCGGGCCTTCGGCTTCCTCGCGTGGCTCCTCACAGCCCGCAGCAGCTGCGCTGCTCCACGGCCCTATTAACACTGCAGTGGAAATCAAGTACGTCGGGAACCCCTTGCTGGATTCTGCCTCGTAAACCCCGAGCCCCACGCCCCGC
>NW_009207940.1:0-1446 GCF_000690835.1 Fulmarus glacialis
TGTCAGCGGCCGGGTGCCGGAGCCTCCGTGCCTGTGCGCTGCAGTTGGAGGATGAGTAAGAGCAGCGTTTCTGTAACGTTTAATTGCTGCTCGCTTTCGTGTGCTGTTCTCTTCTGTAGTGGTACACGTTAAAAGGCGTTGCTGGTAACTATAGCTTGTGCTTGCCTGCAACAAAAGGAAGAAGTACAAAGTATGCCTATTAAGTTGCCTAAATAAAAGAGCCTTTCAATGCTCACGTATTTGGTTAGGTAAATAATTTGGTGTTTACTTTTGGGTTTCTTTTAAATGGAAGCTAATAGCTTCATCTCCTTCCCCTTAATTGAGTCTCGTTAAAAATGAAGATGTTAAGTGGGCCATACGTATCCCAAGAGTCACCTGGAGAGAGATTTTTGTGTGAACTGTGTGTCTGCTTTGTAGCATCACTGAACTGTCCTGGCAGAAAGACTGCCAAAATGTTTATTTTCAGACTCAGAATGACCCTAAAGTTTTGTTTTAAGCTTGCATTTCCAATTCTCATTGGAAAGAGACTTTGCGTTCTACAGTGCAAACCATTACACTTCCACGAGTGGAAGCGATGGATACCTCTGCTGGCATTTCAATGTCTGGAGATAGGTCATGGAGAGGTCTGCACAAAAAGCTATCAGTCGTTCTTTGTCTTTTCCAATGAAAGTTAAACTGGAAAGAGAGGAGCTGTGTGGACTTAGAGAAGATATTGGAATTCTGTTAGTTATCAGGCTAGTTAATAGTGATTGTAACTGGGTTCTTAAAAATCCTCTTCTTTTCAGCCGACTTATTCATCTAATAGCATGTACATCAACATTTAAATCCTGGGAAATTGTGAGCATTCTTAATAGAATGAGGAACAACTGTGTGATATGTAAATCTCTGATATGGTTTTAAACCCTTCAGTCTATGCTTGTGAGACAGTTTGTCAAACATTTTTTGTGGAAGCCTCCAAATGGTAGAAGTTGTAGGCATTGCCAGGGCTAGTGATGTTTACCCTTTTTTTCTTTTCCGCAAAAATGGGAGAATGTGACATACTGTTGCACAAAAAGATCAAAAAAAGCCTTCAGTCCACTGCATGAGAGGTCAACTGTGGGGTTAAATAAGCTGTGATGCTAAATAGTGAATGTACTCCTTTACTATTGAAAATTCCTTGTTCTCAGTCTTCGCTTTGTCATGTTCTTCTGAATTTGAGGAAGGGAAAAAGTATAACCATTTTAAGGTGAATGTTTTGAGTTGCGTGCGCTTTGGCAATGTTGAAATAATGTTGTCTTTAATTTTTTTTTTTTTTAGACCTTAAGGAGAGGATCTTTAGCCATGAAAGAGAAAGCTAGAATGTCTCCTAGCTGTGCATTTGTTGCAATGTGTCACCTGTGGGCATGTACTCTTTACATAAATAATCCATAGGAATATTTGGGAGGGGGGAGGGGGAAGTGGGGGAGG
>NW_009207940.1:1477-5745 GCF_000690835.1 Fulmarus glacialis
GAGATGTGGCTGTGAGGATAAGGCAGTGCTGGCTAAAAGCTACCAAGGAGGAACACAAGACTTAAATAACTGTTGTTGGAGACCTTGCAGTGGTCCATGTGTCTTCTGTATTCAGACTGACTTTCATAAGAACAGTTGTGTTCTTAACCTCAGTTAAGTCATGCACTGACATCCCTGCATATACTTTTTCTAAGGGATTACCCTGAAACAGGGGTGTTCTGTCCAAGATGAGCTTTTACTCCTGTTAAATTTCAACTGCATCTGACTTGGAAGAAAATAATTGCTGAGGCAAAGGATGTTGCTGTCTTACAAACTGATGTATGGCAGTCTCGGGTATCAAAGAACAATGTAAAAAGTTGTTTAGGCAATTGCATTTCGGCCAATTGACAACAGTGTTTTTTCCCTGCAGTTTCACAATTAAAGAAGAAATAATTGCATGAGAAAAAATCTTTTAAGTTCGTGATTAGATTTGTTTGTTTTGCCACCCTCACAAAAGTTATAGGATGTAGGGGTCCTGGGAATAAGGCAGTGATCACATGTGTTCTGGGCAGGGAACTCCCCACCCCCTTGAGAGTGCTTACAGCCAGCTTCCAGTAAACTTCTAATGGCTCCAAGCTATTGAAATTACTTTGCATCTAAATTGAAATCTTTTTTAAGTGAAGGTAGTTTGGTAGGCTAGTGACAGCATTCTTGTGAACATGTTATAGCCTGCCCACATCACACGCACTTATAGGACAACTATTCTACGTCTCCTTCCTACCTTATGAAGAATTGATGTGAGGAACCAAGAAAATAGAACAGTTGGTGTAATTACTGTACATCCACTGAATGTTCTGCAAAATGTTTTACATTTTATAGATTACTAAGTAGGGAAGAAATGGTTATATGTTATTAGTCTGTTGCAGTACTTAAAATCAGCTCTCAGGGTAGTTCTAAAACATTATTGGTAAGTCTGACTGTCTGCAGAATCTGAAATTATTTATAGTCCTTGTGGATATAAAGAACTTAGACTCACTTTAACTATAGCAAATGTGCCTTGCAGACAGACCAGGGAATTATTAAATCTTGTTTTGCTTCTTGTCATGTTTTAACTATTGTGAGTCAGAGCGAGCACCTACCAACCAGGGATTTGTCAGTGGGCACAGCTGCTTGTCGATTCTCTTTGGTAGATGTGTAACCCACAACCATCAGGTTAGGCTTATACTCTGAGTCTTAGGAGCTCTACACAGCAGCAAAAAAATTCTGAAATTCGTACAGAAAAAACAGTACTGGATTTAGGGGTGGGAGCAAGTTGGAAAGAAATGTAGTGTAGGCTAAGTAACGCTGCCTTAGAATGACACGATGAGAGAATTGATTGCCTTTGCCTAGAGGGTGGCTTAGTCTTTACTACTAGTGTTTTGCTTAGGATTAGTTTTGTGTTTATCAAAATTCTCAGCACCTTTGGGGCAATAAATTGGTAACACTGAAGAGTCCAGGCTGTGCATAGAGGGGAAGAATGGGGAAAGAGGTGTATAGGAGAGGTTATACATAAAGATAGGAGATGTGATGAAAAAGACAGTTACCATAGAGAATTCAAAATAAGCTACGCTGTAATCAGTTTATAATGCTAATATGGAGAGGAGCCAAGAATGCAAAGAAGGTAGCACAAACAAGAGATATAAAGAGAGTTGGTTGCGTAGTAACTCTGCAGTCGTTACTGTAGTGGAATTGATGATGCTTATTTTGTGATATTGGCTCCTTAGTTCAAGCAATTACAATATACATTGAATTCCTACCAGTATAGTTAATTTCTCTCTATAACAGTAAGCTTACTGCATTGTTTGATGCAAGAGTGTGTGAATGTCTGGTGCAGTGCCCCACAAGGTTTCATTAAAAAATGGCATGTAAGTACACTGTATGACCAAACAAATATTTCTGCAAATTATGAAAAATGTGATTTTGCAAAAGAGCTTGGCACCTGTGTTTAGTAGGTAGCAGGGATCAGCCATGCATTCAGGCCTTGGTACCTGTTTTATTTTACTCTCTGAAATGCTAACTTAATACCCTTCTGTGCTTAGACTTGATCTTTAACTCCGATCCTTGTCTGCAGCAGTCTGAAAATGCTTATGCGCAACACCCACAGAGAAACGTTTCCATCAACATTGAACAGTGCAGAAAACATGGAAGTCTTCCAGACATGAAATTTCTGTGAAGAACGTTAAAAGCCAGCTACGTGTGGTATAGTCCTTCTCTTTGCTAGTACTCCCATTCAAGCCCATTGGGCAGCGCAGAGTAAAGCTAATCTATCATTTCAAGGCTGTACCAGTGTAGTCCTGTTGGTATAGCTGTGCTGTTTCCTGAAAGGGCTTTTAGTATGGAAGTAGTTAATTCCAGCAGCACTTTCCCCAGTGGGATTTATTTCAGACCTCAAAATAAAAGAAACTATACAGACAGGAAAACAACGTTAATGTGACAGACTTCTGCAGGCATGCTGTGTCAGTCACAAAAACTGCCCTTGACTGGTGAGGTCACACCATGGAAGATGTTTGAGTAGACGGACCCGAAGGCCCTACTCAAAGCAAGGCTGGTAGAAGCTCATCCTTAATCATCTGTCACTGTTACCCATGGAGATCAAAGTAAGCAAAATCAGATACTGAATTGAAGTGGTTATGGTGTGGAAGAGCTATTTTGGTATGATGCCACTAAATTATGAAGTCTTTACACACTTAACCGCCTAAATTAATTCCACCTTTGTAGTGTAACATGCAAATAAAGCTTAATTCCAATCCTCAGAACTCTTGTATTTTAAGAAATAACACTTTAAATCACATACTCTTAACAACTGGCTTCTGTAAGGTCAGAATTTATATTTATCCAAATTAAGAGTTCATTGCAGTGGTCCAGTATGGTCATGACTGATGGCTCTGTACACTTTACTGCAACTTGAATTTTCTTCCTTTTTATAAGTTTCCATTTTTGAAGTTGTCACTGATTTGAAAATGAATATGAAATTTGTTCTACATTGATACAGTTCACATTGTGAAGTCAGTGATGCAGCACTGGTCTGTATAAGTATAATTTATTAAAGCATCTTTCCTTCATACTCCAGGTTGTGTATTTTTTGTCTGCTGCTGATCAGGCATGATGGTTTTGAGATTCCAGTTCATTCGTATGCACTGGAAGTAAGGTATATAATAAAACAGGAAAATTTAACCTAGAAAGAAAATATTGCACTTTGGACTCCTTCACTATAAAGTCCACTATTGTCATTCAGAATTTAAAGAGCAGATGCACTAGGCTAAATATCAGAAACTGCTTTCTGTTAAGCAAGTTCACAGTCTAAAATGTTATTAAATGGTTAGTGTTGCAAGGAAGAAAGGATGGCTACGTGTAACTTTCATCATGAAATTCAGTGTGGTCTGCAACATGTTGGAGTACCCCAGTGGGAAGATACCCACTGTAACTTGAGATACATAAAATGCTAGTACTTGATTGTTTTTCCCTGTTTAATGAAGACTGTGATAAGAACAATAATGAAAAATTAAGACTGTGATAAAGAACAATAAGAAAGCTGCTAGTCTGAATTACTAATTTGGTTTGCGTCAGTAGTCATTTTGTTTTAGTGTATAGTGTAACATAAAGGGCTGTTTTTAGAATAATGAATTAAAAATACACGTGCATTTGTTTCAGAAATATTAAAAAGGGTGAAGTTAACCAAGTGGTTTTCCAAGCGCGTGTTCTTTCCGGGAAGAACTTGTCTCAGGTGTGGTTGTGTAACAACAGTTGAGCAGGACCTGTTGCTGCCTTGTGGATTTAGAGGAGTTAAATTCTAAATCTTAATCCAAGCTATGTCTCGGTCCTCTTTCTTACATCTCGTTTTGATAACAACTTGGATCTTAAGTAATGATCTCAACTTTTTACCCTTCTGCTACTGCTGTGAGGGGAAAATACTCACTTTTAACCAATATATATTGCACATCTTTAATGTCTCTGTGCTTTTTTAAGGAATCCCATTGCAGGCATTGCCAACTGATATTTCCTGTGTTCAGAGCTAGGGAGATTATAATTTGTAGATTGGTGGTGTTCTTCAAGAGGCCAGTAGCTGGTCCACAAAATGTTTAGGAAAGCCTGTATGCGTACTCCCATGCAACTGGCTCCCTGTCAATCACTATCTTCGGGCATGTAGTTACTAGTTTTACTGATGGGTTTACAGTTATAATTAAACTTAAAAGAAAGATTTTATAGTGCAGCTGCTCATCAAAATGCTAGAATTTCTAAACTCCTCTTTC
>NW_009207940.1:5776-10113 GCF_000690835.1 Fulmarus glacialis
AAGAGTGAGATATGAAATGTTTGGTTTTGGAATCATTCAGAAACCTTAGAAGGTCCTGATTTTTATTTTGAGAAACTTCTTTACTGTCCTGTCTTTTTAAAGTTTTGCATTGGATCTTGTTGGGAAAGTTGATCTTTTTAGGTAACTTGGTTTGGCACATGCTTTTCTAGCAGAAGAGCATCTGTTTTTCTTAAAATTAAATGAAGGTTAACCTATATCTGTTGTATTTTCTGTCTTGCAAAGGTTGAGCTTTATAGCTCTTGCAGTCAGAACAGATAGAGGACTGAAATAATCTAACAAAAGCATTCTTCTGAGCAAAATGTATGAGTTAGAACTGAGACCATGTGTATAACATGCGTAGTGTTTAAGTGAGTTTCTTCAGGCTGGAGTATTTTGAAGAGCATTGCAAAAGCAAATTAGTTCTAGTGATCTCAAGTGTAGTTTGGAAAACTTGAAGAAAACCATCCATTGCTTGAGGAGCAAAGTTTTATATCGTAATCTTTCTAATAGGTTTTACTACAATTTTAGGAGGTAAGACTTTTTTACAGATATGGGGAAAAAATTATTCTGGGAGGAGAAACTGAAGCAGAAACAGTCTTGTAGCCAAATACTAGGATTTTTTTTTAAAAAATGTGAACAGTGAAATACAATATGATAAAATACTGAAATGGTCATAATTAACCCAGCCAGGATGGCATAGTTATTCTTGGACTGTCAGTAGTTTGAAGGAGAGATTTTCAGGAACATAATTTCTGTTTCTCAACAGACTAAGATCTTATCTGTGAACAACAGGAATGGGTTTTAACAACACTAACTTTTCCAGACTTTATGCAGGACTCAGACCGCATGTGTATTAAGGTAAAAGGAATAAACGGCTCAAGGAAAAAAGCTGTAAAAGTAGCTTCTGACTCTGTGGAGAACTGATGCTATTAGAAGTACTGCAGCTGAATTGAAAGTATGCAAGTGACCAGCTGGAAATAAAATGTTTTCGTAGGTCAGCCGTAGTGAAGGTTTTGTATGCCAGAGGAAATCCTATATTACACCATGCAACATTGAAAAGGTGTTAGGTCATGTACTTCTCACTGGAATTTAAGTTCATGTGTACAGAAAGCAATACAGCTCACAGCTGGTAGTGTTTAGTGTTGCAACATGTGTAGAATTAAATCAATTAAATGTTGATAAAGATAAATTTCACCATAGACAGACTTCTATAGTAGTTCTTCCCTGGGGAGACTGACCTTTAAAATAAACCAGATTTGGTCTGTGACCACCACTGGAATGCCTTTAGCTTTTGCGTTGCATGTCTGGCCATAGGAGGAGAGACATGCTTGAGACCCATTGAGTGATGTGCATTAGTATACCCTCCTTAACAGTGCCTTTTCCAAGACTCCTTGCCTTTGGAGTGTAGTTACAAAACTAATTTGTAAGTTGTTTATCAGAAGTTTTAGATAGCTGCTTCACTTGGTTACCCAGATAGTCTAAAATGAACGTTATGCTTGCTTCTGTGTTCAGAAATTGATCCATGATTTTCACATACATTGCTGTATAAAGAACATTTTTTAGATAGCTTGTTCTGTTAAAACTTAGAACTTACACACTTACATTCTCGTAAGTCATTTAACAGTTCTGCAATGGTCTGAATTACCGTGTGCACGAAAAGGGCTGTAGGAATTCAAATAGGAACAAAAAACAGTTTTTAAAAATTGCAACTTTACAATTTGAGATCATTTATCTTGGAAATGTCTTCTGTGGTGCTGCAAAAAATGTCTGATCAGTATTTTAAGCAGGGGAAGATCAAAACCACCTTGCACTGGCACTTAATGTGGAAATTGATAAATTGACCTGATTATTAATAATTTCATACTACGTTCATGAACTGAATGCCATCTATTTCTAGCTACTGCATTATGCCCATGATATGTGAAATAGCCATGAAACTCTACCATGTATCATATGATTGGCAAGCATATATTGAACTAAAAGACAATTAATTGCCCAGTTGGGTCTTTTAGGTCTACTAGATAGATCTATGATTTGAAAAATTGGTAGAGTCAAAATTTTAGAATAAACAGCATTTAAAAATGGGGAGGGATCAGACTAAACAGTGTTTCAACTTCCTGAATGCTGTGTTACCATGCAACATCAGGTCTATAACCACTTGTGTCCTTGAATCACCTGTCCAAAATGTTAATTACAAGTCTTTTTGTGTATTTGCAAACCAGTCTCATTCAGCGAATCACACATATGAAATCCTTTTCCTCTGAATAAAACAGAGAAATGATTAGGTTTTTAGGAGGAGCAATTTGCACTGCATGGAATGTAAACAGGAGGAGAAGTTACCGGAACAAAATATGCCTACAAAAGTAATGCTCTTGCAATAATACTACAAAAGAGTACTTACACATTTGTAATTGGGTGGTAAAACAGATGGCAAAGTCATAAAATGAATGAAGTAACTTACTTTGCCAAGTCAGATTTCACTAATGAAATTTATTTGCTACAGCTGGATGATTCCTTAGAGGAATAAAAGGAATTTTTTGAAATGCAAAATCTAACATGCTCCTATTTTATTAGGTTCCATTTGGCTGGTATATTGATGCAGTCTGCTTGTGGGGAGACGAAACGCTTGCCTGTATTTGTGAAGAGAAGACAGAGAATTTGGTGGTACCTGCTCCTTGTCTCTTGCTAATGAACTGTGTTCGGTCCTGTGTGTTCACACCATTTTTGCTGCGGCCTTTGGTATAAATGTGCCTGTACATGCTGATGCACTTGTTCCCTGCATCCTTCATTGCCAGAAGCCAATTAATAAAATGTGAAGGATAGTGTGTTTTGTTATTCCTACTGTGCTTTTGTTGAAACGTCATCCAGCTAGGCACTGACCACATGGAAGAAGGCAGTGCCTGCCTTGAAAACGCTTTATTTGAAAGCTTAAAGTTTTTCTATGTCAAGAATTTCATAGGAGTGTTATTCAAACAAGGCTTCTGTGTTCATTCTGTCTGTGCTAATACCTTGAAAGAATTTAAGGGTGTTCCTGTGAGTTTTCGCTGTAATACTATATGACTGGCTAATGAGGCAAAATAAGTTGTTTTGAGCAGGATAAACTCCCTGAGCTATCAACGTCAGAACTTGTGTCACTGTGAAGCGAGATGTCTGCAGTACAACAAGGCTGCTTCTACCAGCCAGAATGGTAGGCATTCTATATAGGAGGGATGGCGTCACTCCTATAGATTCCTTAAGGGTTGAGTGCAGCCTGCTATGAGCCTGGTGGGTACTTGTTTTTGCTTTGCAGATACCATTTGTTTCTAGATTTCTCTGTCACAAGTTAACTTTCCTGCCTATAGATCAGTGAAACTATTTGGGTGGAGTTTTGGGTTTAGTGAGTGTGGATCTTAAGTCATCCTTTCTGGCTGTAAAAATGACCATATGGGTGTTTGCTTTTTCTAGAAAATGCACATCTGACATTCTGAACTTCTAACTAAAGGAAGAGTATAGGGTTGTTAACAATTAATGAGATACTTATGTTAGAGGAAAACCTGATTTATGGACTTGTTCTGGCAAACCTATATTTTTCAAGTATGTCTTTTGGAAGCCGCCTTCAGACTTTGTTTAAAGAATTTACTTCATCAAGCCAAGTCAAAATGCTTACACTTAAATTTCTTTAGTGAATGTTGAAGTGTAAGTGTACAGGGGCAAAAAGGACACAGTGATGTGGTTGAGATTTCTTTTGAAGTATGGTTGACAGAAAAAGCTGGTTTTATGATACTAAATATGTTGTGATCAACTTTTTGAATGCAGAGCTATCGAACTGCTTTTTAAAAGTGAACTGCTGAGGCTTATGTTGCAAGCTCTGGCGTAGTGCCTTCGAGGGAACTCCATTTTCGTTGCTTTCCAGAATAGCTGGAAGCAGCAGATCTGTGCAAGTGTGAGTGACGCCTGGCTTATCAGTCAAAAGTTAGCTTCCAAATGTGCTTTCCTGCACTCGAAACACAGGGTGAAAATGGCTGTAGCTAGTGTGTCTTAGGTGACACTAGCTTAAAAGGGTTCTTGAAGTTCTTCCCTCAGTCCTTAGTTGAATAGCACTAACTTAAGACCCCAAGTTGTTGATCCTGTGTCACTAAAATTCATCCTTGTAGGCTATGCCTTGCCCCTTACATTTTATGAAGGGGGGAGAGAAGTGTCTTGTATATCAAATGCTGAATAAAATTCAGTAGTAGCAGCTGCTTTACATAGAATTTCCGATGAATGTAACTTGACTTTTGTCAGGAGACTTGATTATGGGTATTTGGTATGGGAGCCTCTTCTGCAGATGTCCCCCTCTTCTGTTTCAGCCTTTCATT